>NW_027466279.1:235000-237500 GCF_046127955.1 Nelusetta ayraudi
TATTTTAATATCGTCTTTCCTGAAGCCGGCGGTGAACGAGGTGTCCAGGTTTGGGTGCGCGGACTGCCGTAGTTGACTGGCGAGCTCGGGAGGGGAAGGGAGAGTAAAAGACGTTGCTATCTGAAATGTAATATTTGAAGATTTTGTTCCTCAAAATCTTCAAATATTACAGTATTGCAGTATGTGTGTGTACCAAATAATTAAAATGTTATTGGACATATTTTAATTATTTAGTAATTACTATATATATTTATCATGTACAAATTTGTGTCATCATTTAAACGTGAACTTTTTAAGAGCAAACTCTTACATTCAAGGAATGACCACAAAAATCACACACATGCACCACTGTAAACATCTGGCCATTCATTTTCCACTTCCTGAAAGTATTCATTGCCTAACTAACGGCCTGCTGGCAGGCCCCCACTTTGAGAACCACGGCCTGATGTCCGTATATTCAATAAAAAAAAGACTTGATTTACCCGTTCATGCAACAAGCCAGAAAACAGAGGCGGGAAGAGTCGGAGTATAAAAACATTCTTTATTGAAACCAACATTTCTCCCAGTGTACAGTGTAGTTCCAGCGCTGCCGCTTAGCACCGCTGACGATTGAAAGATGGGAAACCAGCCGCCTGTCGCACAAGTGTGTCGTCGACGTGCGTCTCGTCGTCTTCTTCGATCTCTTCGGTTTTGTAAAGCAGGAATACGACAGTCGGTGACGTTAACTCCAGCGCCCACTTCACTGCAGTCAACTGCTGACCAACAGGAAAACAGGAAGTACCCCATAGTTAAAAATGACTAAAACAACGAGAACCCTAAAAATGCGGGAGAAATATTGTCGAGACGATAAGAATTGCAACTTCTGCAGAGACCTGTTGAGTTTTGGAGGTTCCACTTTGTGGAACTAAAGCTGAACTAAAAGGTTACGACCGCGGATCCGGGTTTTCATAAAGAATAATTTAACTAAATAAGTTAACTGACGAAAAAAAAAAAAGACGACATTCTTTTGTGCGTACGGTATATAGGAGGCAACACATAATATATTCAAACATTGTGGTCCCGCCTCTCTTCTCCATCATTATGTTTGATTGAGGGAGACGTGCGTATGGTTCTTCAAGCCTCAATCTGCTCCCACCTGGGCCTCCGCCTCCGTTGGGCCTACGCCGATCGATTGTTCTCCTGCTTGAAGCTGAGGTCGCAGACCAGCGACAGGTGGTCGGAGGGGTAGTGGTACGACGGGAGGCGATCCGGACCGATCTGCTCCTCTGTGGGGATGTCCAACAGACCGTCCACGCTCAGGGTACCGTGGGAGTACCAGATGTAGTCCAGAGTGCTGCAGCTCTCTCCGGAAGGGCGGATCTTCCAAGTGGTGTAGGCCGGCTCCGTCTGCCCGTCGGCGCTGAGCAACTTGTACGCAGAGTCGAGGCCGAGAGGGGAGGAGCTGAAGCGACGGTAGACCTCCTCCCTGGGCTCTGCGTTGAAGTCCCCGCACACCACCAGCGGAACGCCGCCCGGAGTGGCCCGGTCCTGACTGACGGCGGCACCCTGGGACGTTATGCTGCGTAACCTTTGGAGCAGATCGGCGCCCTGGGCACTGCGCAGCCTCTCCCACCCGCTGCGGGCCTTCAGGTGGGTGACAGCCACGCAGAACTGCCGGCCCGTTGCCGCGCAGGTCAGCGTCTGGACGATGGCAACCTGGTTGGTGGGCAGCATCATGGCCGACAGTCGCAGGTGAGACGTGGCCTGGAGGGAGAAGCGCGAGCGGCGGTAGAACAGGGCGCAGCCGTCCGGGCCGTTGTTCTGCTCCACGTCCAGACAGGGGGACCAGGGCTTGGCCAGGAAACTGCCGCTGTAACCCAGGCTGCTCATGATGGGCTGGAACGTGTCGTAGTAGTGGTCGACTTCTTGTAGGCAGAGGACGTCCGGGCGGTAGGTGAGGATCTCCTCCAGGATCAGGTACTTCCTTTCCTGCCAGTTGAGAGCTTCGAGTGGACAACGGATGAATCCGTCCTTCCCCTCGCCAAGAGCTGAAAAACAAAAAAGAAAGTCAAGTTAAAGTCAAGTTAAAGTCCCAGTGACCGTCACATCCTCGAGGTTCCGAAGGTCCCTCGGCATTTGACCCATCGTCCCCTGAGGGAGCGGTGGGCAGCAGCGGTGCCGCGCCCGGGAATCATTGGGTGGTCTAACCCCCCCCAATGCCGAGC
Source organism: Nelusetta ayraudi (assembly GCF_046127955.1). Taxonomy (NCBI): domain Eukaryota; kingdom Metazoa; phylum Chordata; class Actinopteri; order Tetraodontiformes; family Monacanthidae; genus Nelusetta; species Nelusetta ayraudi. The sequence goes on from NW_027466279.1 coordinate 237,205, forward strand.
ACCAAGCAGGGAGGCCATGGGGACCAGTTTTTGGTCTGACCCGGCCGGGGATCAGACCCACAACCTCCCAGTCTCAGGAGGGACACTCTACCACTAGACCACTGAGCTGGTTTCTCCCTGAAGTCTAAACAGCAGAATATCCTTCACACCTCCCTCAGTGAAATCTCATCCTTGATAAAGCTTCAGGTAGAACCGGGTACCTTGTGCCAGGATGTTCCACTGCATGATCCGTATGGAGGGGCTGTGCTTGCGTCGGCACGGTGCCATGCAGTTGAGGTAGACCAGGTCCCGGTGTG
>NW_027466279.1:242500-260000 GCF_046127955.1 Nelusetta ayraudi
AGCCCGTCTTCCAACGTGCAACCAGCGGAAAAGAGGAGTTGGATGAAGAGTCTTGGAGCCGTTCTGGAAAGATTACCGGCCTACTTGCATTCTGATGCACTCAAGATTTTCCGGATTCTTCCACAGAAAGTGTTTCAGGAATTATCTCGATAGTAATCTGTATATAATCTGTATATAATCTGTACGCCCTGCAAACCTCCGAGTCCGAGTCCGACACCAACGGCGGTGATGTTTCTTCACGCAGTGCATCGCAGTGGTCTAACAGTAAAATGGCCCACATGCCAAACTGTAATTAAATCACCAGAAGAATCCGGTGTCAGTCTGGCACTGAGCCAGGACTGAGTCATCAGATTAGATTGGACAGCGGTGCTCACTGCGCTGGGAACAGGAACATCCTGTGGTCCAGTATTAGAGCAGGAGGAAATGCAATCAGGGGACTGAGCAGAGTGACAGCCAGCAGTAGGAAGACCTTGCTTGTCCCGTGGGACGCGTGAAGATTCTATTCTTGGTTGAGAACGGCGTGGTGACGCACACTGTGGCTCTGAGTCGTGATGGCTTGTGGGGAAACGGGTCAGAGCAGCTCAGTTTACACAGAGAGAGAGAGAGAGAGAGAGAGAGGGAGAGAGAGAGAGAGAGAGAGAGGGAGAGAGAGAGAGAGAGAGAGGGAGGGAGAGAGAGAGAGGGAGAGGGAGAGAGAGAACGCAGGTGGCGTAGGCCAAACTGTTTGACCGGTGGGTTCTAAGACTGGTGGGGGGGGGGTAGCGGAGCAGCAGCAGATGGATGGATAGAGCCACCTCATAGGAGGAAACTGTCTATTCTGGGATGTGTGGAAAACATGTTGCTTGAATGTCAATGGAAGCAAAACAAAGTTGCAACCAGATCAGTGTGTTTGAAGCCCCACCAGGGTGTTTAGCTCCTAGAACCTCTCAGAATCTTCCAGAACCACGAGGTTGTTTAGCTCTTAGAACCTCTTAGAACCACGCAGAACCACCAGGGTGTTTAGCTCCTAGAACCTTCCAGAACCACGAGGTTGTTTAGCTCTTAGAACCCCCCCATAACCCCCCAGAACCATCTAGAACCACCCAGAACGACCAGGGTGTTTAGCTCTTAGAACCTCCCAGAACCACGAGGTTGTTTAGCTCTTAGAACCCCCCCATAACCCCCCAGAACCATCTAGAACCACCCAGAACGACCAGGGTGTTTAGCTCTTAGAACCTCCCAGAACCATCTAGAACTACCCAGAACCACCAGGGTGTTTAGCTTTTAGAACCTCCCAGAACCATCTCGAACCACCCAGAACGACCAGGGTGTTTAGCTCTTAGAACCTCCCAGAACCATCTAGAACTACCCAGAACAACCAGGATGTTCAGCTCTTTATTGAACATGGATGACATACAGCGAGTTTATGACTCATGATGATCATTTCTTCTAGTTCGGCAGGCCGAATTTAAAAAGACAAACGGGCCGCATATGGGCCCCGGGCCGTAGGTTTGCCCATGCCTGTGTTAGCGAGTGAGAGCGAGCGAGTGAGTGAGTGACGCGTAGCCTACCTGCTGCTGCGGCCCCGCTGCTGCTCGCGCCGCCGGCCACCTTGACGCCCACGGCTCCGGTTGCCACGACACCCGCGTGACAGAGCCTCGTGCCCGGCGGGGCTGCCGAGGCTGCGGCCGCCCTCGGCGGGAAGAGTCCACCAGCTGGCGGCAGCCTCTTCTTCGGTGGTACATTCAGCTGGCCGAGGAGAAGCGAACAGCGGCGAGCTGCGTTCATCCTTTGCTTCGCTCTTCTTCTTCTTCTTCTCTCTCTCTCTTTCTCTCTCTCTTTTTTTCTTTCTTAAAGTGAAGCTCGAGCGATTCACTTTGACATGAATAATAATAATTTTAAAAAACAACAACAACAACAGTTGGCTGACTTAAACCCCACTTCCCACGGTAGCGCGAGAGCGAACCCTTCAACTGTCCCGGTGTGAAAAGCCGGTAAGATAATTACGTCATTCGTCTCCGGTTACGACAGGTCGACCGCTCCAGTGGAGGGGGGGTGGGGTTAACAGCAGAACGTGGCCCTGAACGCGTCACTCGTAAAGTAGTACTTAGCAAAGTATTTTTTTTTTTTTTTAATTTTTTTTTTTTTTTTTTTTTTACCAACACGGACGCTTTTGTTTAGCTTTTATTGTATCTAAGTTGGCGACATCTCACACAGAAATGTCAGAAACACCGCCGCGTACCGCCACCACCCCTCGAGTCTGCGGTGGTTCGAGCCGCACTGACACTTGTACCAGGAAGCGGCAGCAACGCGGAAGTGGGCGTTAACTCACCCGTCCAGCCAACGGCGCGTGTAGGAAAAGCAAAGCGAGCCAATGAGCGGCCAGTGCGCGTGTTGCGTCAGTCAGGTATGACGCACGGGAAGGCACAACTGCTCGCACGCGCGTTCCTCGTGCTGCGTGTCCGCCCGGAGCTTCTTGTATTTGCTTTTTTGTCGGGGAAAAACAAAACTGTCTCGTAGCTGCGTCATCAGCCCGCGATTGTCCAGCCAATAAGCTGCCAGTGTGTTGATTTTTAGTTAAAAAAAATAAAAATAAATCATTAAATAATTGGCTTGTATGTCTGTATGTGTTTAATCAGAGTCAGAATCAGCTTTATTGACCAAGTTTGTAAAGGCCAAACAAGGAATTTGACTCCGTTTTTTTCTTCTTCTCTATTCTACTGCTTAGGTTAAAAAACAAACAAAAATAAACTCAAAAGTAAAAAGTAAGGGTAAACAAGTAAACATTGTGCAACCGGAAGTATAAATAAACTATAAACAGTGTGCAACTTGGTGGGGTAAAATAAGGATCTATATACAAGTCTACATAGTATATATATGCAATATATATAGATATGTTAATATTAATAAATATATAATAATTGCATCATATATGCAAGTATTCTTTATGTGCACATATGCCTAAAAAAATACCTAAATATAAAAAAATATATACAAGTCTACACCCTGTGACAGCTAAATAAAGTAAAAAGAAACATAAAAAGAAAGTCGAGTGGAAATGTTCAGTGTAGTGCAGTAGTGTAATGTAAACACCACTGTTAACAGCCAAACAGTAGTGCAGTATGAGCAATGTAAACAGGTGTAAACAGCTCAAGTGGAAGGATGCTTATTGCAAATTAGCACATGTACTGCGATGCGTGTTGATACTCATACATACACATATTTGACACACACACACACACACACACACACACACACACACACACACACACGCACACGCGCGCCACGGTGTTTACTTCTGCTTCATTCTTACCTGAGTCCAGGCCAGGGTTGTTTTGAAGCGGTGATGTAACAGATGAAGGGTCGCGGCAGTCAGTGTCAATTAATCATCAACTCAGACCTGCACAGTTGCACAAGTTGTTCTAACACAATTTATTTTTTTTTTGACATCAGAACATGGAACGTGTACACACACAGAACAAGAAAACAGAGTCACATTGAAAAGCCATGTGACTGCGACATGTTGTGTTTCTATATGAGTTCTATATGTGCATTGCTGTAGCAATATCCAAAATATAAAATGTGAGCTCATTTGAGACATGTTTTAATTAAATTCGCTAGGTAATATTAATAATAATATATTAATATTTACTATTTTGTGTTTTCATACCACTTTTAATCCCATTTTTCTTTGTTTTTATGACTGGTACTTTGAGTGGACAGCAACGTAACAGTTTCATTGCACAGGGAAACGTGTTTCTTTACTGTGCATATGACAGTAAATATACTTATACTTATACTAAGGGCACTTAGCGCTTACTGTCACAAGAAAATGTCATTTAAAGCTTGAGCAAAATAGAAACACAATCAACTAACAATTAGTGAACAAGTCTCAATAAAAATAATAAAGAGTTAACTGACAGAAGGAGCTTTTACCCTTTGACCTTTCAACCAATTTCCTAAAAATAAGTCACCTTGGGGAAAACTGCAGAATGGAATATAAGTACAAGTTGCCTTGAATACCGCACATATTAGCAACAATCAGTCAGTGGGAACTGTCATTTAACTTTTCAGTAGCTTGCATTATGTTCTGCAAAACATTGACAACGAATTCATTAGAATGCACAAGTTGGGAAGTCAACATTGATGGTATATTTAAACACTTCAAATCAAATCAAATTTTATTCAAACAGCACCTTTCATACAGTGACAGCAATTCAAATAAAATATGAATAAAGATTTAAAATAGAAATATGAATAAAGTTGAATATGAATCAAGGTAAAATAAATAAAAAATCCTACAATTACTGAAATGACTAAAGGCAAAAGTATCATCATGGTAATATCCAAATATTGTCACTTCTTTTCTTCATAATGGAACCCATTGATATCCAAATAGAAAAACCCAGACTGATTCCTCACCCGCGTCACCATGATAAAGTTTGCTCTGTCTACTGAGAGGAGGAGGAGGAGGGGGAGGAGGGGGAGGAGGAGTGGGAGTGGGAGGCGTGGGAGGAGCATTAAGCCGGTGTAATTAATCTCTATCGTGACTTCATGCGGGGATTTTTACACAGAGCTGCACAAAAGTGCCACAGCAAAGCGGAACAGAAATAGAAGTTGCTGTGGGCTGCTGATACAACACTATATGGAGATGAGAGAGAGAGGGGGGGGGGGCGGGAGGGGGAAGGTGATGACTCGTGCTACGCGCCACCTATAATGCACGAGCCATGATAAGAGACACAGCACATCATTTCCTCAGCACTTTAGAGCCTCATTTGACAGAGACTTGCTGAAAAAGCAGAAATGTTAAATGTGCGCGTGTGTGTGTGCGCGTGCGTGTGCGTGTGTGCGTGTGCGTGTGTGTAAAGTGAGGGGCTCAGTTGTTCAGTCCCACAGTGATAATTCTGGGTTATTAGACAGAAGCGGGCTTTTATCCTCATTAATGTGCTTTAACAGGGATCAACGAGTCTCCTTCCGGTTCCGGTCCAACTCATTCCTGCTCAGACGGATCGTAAATAGAACCTTAAAGTGGAAAATCCCGAACTGATGAAATCAATATTTATTCTAAGATGTAATTAAAATAAATAAATAAATAAATAAACAAAAAAATAAATTGATAAACGGATTCCATCACACATGCAAAACACATGCAAATCATTGAAGAATTTGTGGGCGTGTCAGATAGTCGAGGTCTTCCTGTCCACTAGATGGCAGTAGAGCTCCACGTGGAACGCGAGCTGAACTGGATTCCTGCACAGACGCTTGCTTCCCGCGCGCCGGGATTTCTCTCCTCGGTATGAAAAATCTAATCTTGTCCTCATGTTTAACAACATATTCTAATAATTACCACAGTTGACACGAGCAGTTGTGTGCAAATGCCAACTTCATTCCAGTAGGAAAAAACTGCACGTGCCGGGGGAATAATTGATTTTGTGAACAAATCAACTTTGTCATAATTTTTCTTTTGTTGTTGTTGTTGTCTTTTTGTCTCGTGAAAGATTGATAGTCTTCTGTCACCACCGCACAATTAAGGAGCGCTGAGGAAGACTGATGCTGATGGGACTGAACGTCAGCGCTGGCTTTCACCGCTCATCCTGCACTGGACATCGTGTTATTCATTCTGGCTGTAACTCTTGTTGGAGTGCAACGTGTTCAGCAGAATGAAGGATTTGGCAAAAGTATTTACTGCAGCAGCAGCAGCAGCAGCAACGGCAGCAGCAGCAGCAACAGCAGCAGCAGCAGCAGCAGTAACAGCAGCAGCAGCAGCAGCAGCAGCAGCAGTAGCAGCAGCAGAAACAGCAGCAGCAGGAGCAACAGCAGCAGCAGCAGAAACAGCAGCAGCAGCAGCAACAGCAGCAGTAACAACAGCAGCGGCAGCAGCAGCAGTAGCAGCAGCAGCAGCAGCAGCAGCAGCAGTAGCAACAGCAGCAGCAGTAGCAGCAGCAGCAGCAGTAGCAACAGCAGCAGCAGCAGCAGCAGCAGCAGCAGCAGTAGCAGCAGCAGCAGTAACAGCAGCAGCAGCAGCAGCAGCAGCAGCAGCAGCAGCAGCAGCAGCAGCAGCAGCAGGGCCAAGGATTCTTTCTTTTGGGTGAGTGTTCAGGAATGCAGCTGACTGAGTCCAAGGTAACAACACCTCTCCATAGAGTGGAAGCAGCAGCTTGCTACAGTTTTGTGTCTTGGTCTGATTGAAGACGGCACGGCCGTCTTTATTTCTGTCTTATTGACGGAGCATCGTGACAACAACACGGATGGAAACATTTCCATATTTGGACTAAACTAACTAACGAAATAAATAAAATAAAAGAAAGAAAAATAAAAGCCTTGAATAGAATGAAACGCAGGCCACGATGTTGCTGCAGCGTGCTGTCCAGCATCTTGCACGGTGATTGTGAGTCATCGTGTCAAAGTGGAAGCACAAGCTGGGAAGCCTTGCAGGCCGTTCATGGATCAATTGGAATCAAAATGTTGTCATGTATAATTTAGCAGAACAAAACAAAACAAAACAAAAACAAAAACAATGAACAAATGGAATAATAAGAATTTTTAGAAGTTTTTTTTTTTTTTGCCAAGATAATATAAAATATATGTATATACATATTGTAGTGAGACAATCACCCAGTATATCACACATTTAATAGCATTGATGATTATCATCATCATGTTAAAGTCTGACTGCACTGGTTAAAGCTCCTTAGCTAACAGTAATAATAATAATAATAATAATTCATAATGATGATGTGGTGACAATTATTGATGAATCTTTACGGTTTTACAGAAAAACAGAAAAAGTAGATTGTAGACTGACTGTTTTTTTTTTTTTTTTTTTTCTGTGAGCGTCACATGTTGGGTGTTCTGCATTTAGAGTCGACGCTGACGTCTCCGGAGGTCCAAAAAAAAAAAAAAAAAATAGAGCGACGTGTCCAGCGGCACACCGAGCGGGCGCTAAAACCCGCCGCCCCGCGGCCCACTGAGCAGGCTGGGAAAGGCCCGGTCGGCGGGGCGGAGCGATCGATGCCTCCTCCAACACTCAGACCTGAGAGTTATCGACCGCTGCTCTGTGTGAAGTCAAGGTGTTGATGGACTCGCCAAGGCAATGAAGGAGCAGAGAGGGGGGGAAGCGCCAGAGAGTGAGAGAGAGGGAGCAGGAAGCAGAAAGCAGTGATGGAAGTTGCCACCTGCCCTCCTCCCTCCTCCTCCTCCTCCTCCTCCTCCCTCTCCTCCTCCCTCCCTCCTGAAGCTGCACGCTGTGACCTGCAGGAGGAGTCAGACAGCACCTCTGCACCTCCTCTCCCTCCCTCCTCCTCCTCCTCCTCCTCCTCCTCCCTCTCTCCCTCCCTCCTCCTCCTCCTCCTCCTCCGCCTGCCTGAAGCTGCATGCTGTGACCTGCAGGAGGAGTCAGACAGCACCTCTGCACCTCCTCTCCCTCCCTCCCTCCTCCTCCGCCTCCCTGAAGCTGCACGCTGTGACCTGCAGGAGGAGTCAGACAGCACCTCTGCACCTCCTCTCCTCTCCCTCCTCCCTCCCTCCTCCTCTCCTCCTCCCTCCCTCCCTCCTCCTCCCTCCTCCTCCGCCTGCCTGAAGCTGCATGCTGTGACCTGCAGGAGGAGTCAGACAGCACCTCTGCACCTCCTCTCCTCTCCCTCCCTCCTCCTCCCTCTCTCCCTCCCTCCTCTCCTCCTCCCTCCTCCTCCGCCTGCCTGAAGCTGCATGCTGTGACCTGCAGGAGGAGTCAGACAGCACCTCTGCACCTCCTCTCCTCTCCCTCCTCCCTCCCTCCTCCTCCCTCTCTCCCTCCCTCCCCTCCTCCTCCCTCCCTCCTCCTCCGCCTGCCTGAAGCTGCATGCTGTGACCTGCAGGAGGAGTCAGACAGCACCTCTGCACCTCCTCTCCTCTCCCTCCCTCCTCCTCCCTCCCTCCTCCTCCCTCCTCCCTCCTCCGCCTGCCTGAAGCTGCACGCTGTGACCTGCAGGAGGAGTCAGACAGCACCTCTGCACCTCCTCTCCTCTCCCTCCCTCCTCCTCCCTCTCTCCCTCCCTCCTCTCCTCCTCCCTCCCTCCCTCCTCCTCCCTCCTCCTCCGCCTGCCTGAAGCTGCACGCTGTGACCTGCAGGAGGAGTCAGACAGCACCTCTGCACCTCCTCTCCTCTCCGGAGTCCTGGCTCCACCAGGAAGCTCCTGACTGCTGAGACTGCGATGGTGTTGGACTGGGAGAGGATGGAGGTTCTGCCTCTTCAGTCAGCACCAGGAGGGGGTGGGGGGGGATCTGCTGGAAGAGCCCTGAGGGAGGAGCAGCACTGATGCAGGCCAGGCCAGTCGTGGTCGTCGTGGTCGTGGTCGTTGGTGCACAGACCAGCGCTGGGCAGACTATTTTTTATGACTCACTGATAATTAATACAACTTCTTCAAGTTCGGTGGGTGCTGGACTGAATAGCTTAGTGGGCTGCAAGCGGCCCCCGGGCCATAATTTGCCCATCCTTGGTTTAGATCATTGTGCTTTTTTTTTTTTTTTTTCCTTTTCCTGCCCTAATTGGCAGCGTTTTGTTTTTTTTTAATGGCAAAACCAAATCCTATTTTATTTTTTTATTTTTTTAAATCACAATCCCAATTTAGTCTTGCTGTTTTTTCATTGGAAGCGCCCCCTGGTGGTTTGCAGCGTCGAGACGTCTTCTTTGCCTGCACTGTTTGTTGGTTTGGAAAGGAAAGAAAGGAATGATTTCCTGGCTGGGAAGAGAGATGCAGGTGATGATGCAGATTTCTGCACAATAACATATTTTAATATTTTAATTCAATGCTTGTCTTGTTGAAAAACAGTCGTTGCTCGGTGCAGAGGAAAAAATGAAAAAAGAAGAAACAGAAGAAACCGAAGGAACAGAAGGACAGCAGGAAGTGAAGCAGGAAGAGAAGCAGGAAGAGAAGCAGGCAGTGAAGCAGGAAGTGAAGCAGGCAGTGAAGCAGGAAGAGAAGCAGGAAGTGAAGCAGGAAGAGAAGCAGGCAGTGAAGCAGGAAGTGAAGCAGGCAGTGAAGCAGGAAGAGAAGCAGGTGGTGAAGCAGGAAGTGAAGCAGGAAGAGAAGCAGGAAGTGAAGCAGGAAGTGAAGCAGGAAGTGAAGCAGGAAGAGAAGCAGGAAGTGAAGCAGGAAGTGAAGCAGGAAGAGAAGCAGGCAGTGAAGCAGGAAGAGAAGCAGGTGGTGAAGCAGGAAGTGAAGAAGGAAGTGAAGAAGGAAGTGAAGCAGGAAGTGAAGCAGGCAGCAGAACTTTGGCGTTATTTCCCCTCCGTCATGACACTGACAGTGATTTCGGTGCAATCGTATCACGTAAGGCCACAGCGTCGCAGCAAGATTCAATTTGACTCGAGGCAACACTTTTAAAATCGCTCGTCGTTTAAAATTTTTTTATATATATATATATATATATATATATATATATATATATATATATATATATATATATTTATATATTTGCGCGTTGCCTTCGCGGATCTTCCTTTCATCTTGGGGCCGTTTCTCCGGGGAGGATGTTTTCCGAGAGGATTAGAGAAGCCGAGCCTCGAGTGTTTGTGTGCGGAGCGGCCGTGACCCAATGTCTTCCCATGATGAAACCAGTGGTGCGTGTGCTCCCTCACTTCCTGACAGCAAAGTGAGAGAGAGGATGATCGGCTTTTAGAAGCGCCGGGCGGCTCCACCCGCCACCCCCCCTCACCGCCCCCCCCCCCCCACCCCCCCCCCCCACCCCCGCTTCTGATATTTTCTTGCTTGACATCTCCAGGCGAAGGTTGAGCTCTGGAAAATGTTGAATATGTTTGCAGTGGAGATCCACGATTTTTTTCACCCCCCCCCCCGTCGTGCCTCCCCGGTGGTGCCCGGCGAAGGCTCTCACCTGCGTCACCTCTCCATCCTTCACTTCATTTGTTTTCTTCATTTGATTTATCTGCTGCCTCGGACCCCCGCGGGCCTCGCCGGGACCGGGCCTGGCGGGACCGCTGGGAGGGAAAGCAGCTGCAATCAATGCCTGCAGTGGATCGGCTTTGAACATCCATTTAAAGGCTCTGCCTACAATTCCTGGCCGCTGCTCTGTGTGTGTCTGTGTGTGTGTGTGTGTGTGTGTGTGTGTGTGGAGCGGGGGAGGGGCCACACGCCGTCCACGGTGTCAGGGGAGGTCGGTAATAGCCTGCTTGTGTGTGTGTGTGTGTGTGTGTGTGTGTGTGTGTGTGTGTGTGTGTGTGTGTGTGTGTGTGTGTGCTCGCTGGGATGGTCCTGGCAGGAAGGTGAAGGCAACACTGCGAGCTTGTGTTGTGATTTAACACTCAGATTCCCCTGGAGATGAAACATTTCTGGAGGTTTTCGTCTTCATTTGACACGAGTTCAGTTCACCTCACGCAACGACCACACACACACACACACACACACACACACGCACACGCACACACGCACGCACGCAGAGCACATTCTGAAGAGCAAACAACTCAGCAACAGGCAAGCAGACAAACACGACAACAGCCTTGGTCAACAGTTCACGGTGAAGTCAAAATTAAAAGATAAATATTTTCATTTCCTTTCAGCGCTGAAGGACTTCAGCCGCACGTTTTTTTTTTTAACCTCACCTCGCTGAGGTTTTTTTTTAAAAAATGTTTTATTCTTTCCCCGTCGCTCAGGTTTAAACTCTCGAGCGCTCTCATTGTCGCTCTGCGTAAACATCCCGGCTTGCGGCTCTCGAGTGGTGAAGGAGCAAATCCACAACCTAGAAAAGCCTCTTCCAATCTTTCAAAAGCTTCCTAATGTTATTTTATGTGAGGGTTGAAGGTGCGAGCAGCAGCACTCCTCCCTCCCTCCCTCCCTCCCTCTGGGTGGCGCTCTCACCCCTGCCAAATATTCTTCCGACTCATCTTTCTTTCTCCGCAGTCCACACTCAGACTGAGAATAGATCAGCCTCGCTGGGAGGCTTTCAAGATTACAGTGATCATCTATAACCGGAGTGGGCAAAACCTTTGACTGGTGGGGCCCAGAGGGTGGGGGGGGTAGCGGAGCAGCAGCAGATGGATGGAGGGTTTTGGTGAGCCACCTCATAGGAGGAAACAACAAGGGAGGACAAAAATAGGCATCATAAATAACAATTTATGTGAATTAGGGACACACCGATACCCGATACTGGTATCGGTACCGATATCAGTCGTGATGATAATACAAGACAGTTGTATACGTATGCATATGACAATTTTGTTTTGTTATATTAAATATAACAAAATTACCTGCAAAAAAAAAAAAAGATAAATAAAAAAAATATATATATATATATTTTATAATATAATATTAAAGAAATAAGAGAACATCTGTGGATAATGAAAAACGAAATTCCAAGTCATTCCATAATGTGTACTGGCATTATCAAGTACTCTGTATCATTACTGGTGAGTACTGAAATGCAAGTACTCGTAAAAAAGTGGTATCAGCGCATCCATAATAATACTAATAACAACAATAATAATAATAATAATAATAATAATAATAATGATAATAATAATAATAATAATAATCATCACTGAGCTCAAACTAACAACAACTTACTGTAAGATGATACTGAAGGCGTTATTAAGCCACAAGATGACCTCCTAGCACCTCCAGGAGGTGGACAGCGCCACCTCTCCGTCACTCCTCCATTGTTCAGTTCAGGGAATCCTGTTGTCAGGCACTCTGAGCCAAACACAAAGATTTATGCGCACAAACGCCGCGTTGTGAATTAAATATGTAAAAGGAGCAAATATTATCCCGTTAGTGCGTCTGCTTGTTGTTTTCCTTCAAACTGTCCCATGGGGCAAAGCGCCGCCGCTGCGGTTCAAGCCCATTAAATTTGATTGTTGTGGCAGCTACACGTTTATTAAAATTTTGCCGCTTGGCTCCACAGCTGCGCGTGTTAACGTGGTTATTTTTAGGCGCGGGTAATGGCTTACTGATTATAGCAGGTTGCAGGGCCGAGAAATGGAGCCTCTTAATGAGGACTTAATGAAATATGAGCCTTCACATTTTTTTTTTTTCCCAGCGATAAAAGATGAAAACTTGCATTCTGTTCATGTACTGTATGTGTGCACACTACTCTGGCCGAGCCCGCTTCATCCTCCGTTCTATGACTTTACATAAGGGGCTGTTTATCAAAACCACCCGGCTGGAACAAAAATGTTGGGGGGGGGGGGAGAAAAACAAAACAAAAGGCAAAATAAGAAGCGAGCGAGAGATAAATCACAAAGCGCAGGCACCAAAGTTTCACTTCAATAAGTTCATTATTCATGCAAATCTCTCTAATATGGAGGCTGAATCATCCAGGAAGTCTCAGTGTAATGGGGGAAACATCGTTTTTGAACACACATTCGCATTAGGCGAACTCCAGAATGATAAAGTGCGGTTGCGTTTATGTAGATCTAATTATACGAGGGCCATGCGGTGGATTTAATAGAGAGCCGCAGCAGTACATTGTGTCAACCACATACCATCCGTGGAAAAGATGGAGTCGTTGGACCACTGGGGCCACAGTCTCGTGAAAAGTAATGCGTTTTCTATTATTGTCCTCAAGCATCTTGTCTTCAAATGTACAACAATATTATCAACAATATTATTGATTTGCTGATTGTTTCTGGCAAATGATCACCATCAAACTGCAACTCAATAATGTTCATTCTGGAAACATATTCCAGTTAGCCATCTTCACAATCTGATTGCTATGTGAAAACACATCAGACATTTGACTCTGGTGTTTCTGTCCTGTAGAAAAAAAAACCCTTTTACAGAGGGTGCCCCACTTCATGAACACGTGTCCAAACAGGAGCTCTATGAATCTCAGTCTAGCATAGCATGCACACCACAGCATGGATGGCTCTCCTCAAAATCCCCAACGATCTTCTCATTGCTTGTGATTGTGGCCACGTCAGCGTCGAGCAGCCTCCTCCCCCCTAGGGAAGCCGTTGATCACCAGCGAGGCTCCAGCTCCCTTCTGGCCCAAGTCCACCGAGGTGTCCCTCAGGGCTCTGTTCTCGGTCCCATGCTTTTCCTCATCTGCCTGCTTCACCTTGTTTGGACCATCTTCTGCCACGACCTCAGTTCTCTCACTTATGTCGACGACACACCGCTGATCCTCTCCCACCCGACTCAGTATCTCTCTGACCTCCGTGGCCCCGTACCTCTCGCCCGCTGACGTGTAAAGGCCAATAAAGTGTTTCCGTGACACTGTTGCGATCTTCCTCTGTATGGATCCGTGTGGAAAAAAACCACCTGATGAGAGCATCAGAACCTTTGAGCCATACTGGAGAGGTTTTTCCAAGTGGAGCTGTTTCCATCACCAGTGTTTTATGGCCATGTTCAGGTGTGACCACCCCCATCAAACAGCTCGCACACAGTGAGATTGAACACAATGGAATCAGTCCGGAGTCCTGACCGGAGCTCCTCCCAATGTCTTGAAGCAGACTGCAGATATGTGGGGACTGGGCAGGCGGTGAGGCTGCCTCCACTCTCTGGAATTGTTCCCAGTTGAGTTTTATTACCAACCCAAGTCTGCACTCATTCAATATAAAAACAACAACAACAACAACAATCTAAAACCCGCCTCTGCAACCACACCAGCAATCACTCGCTGTTGCTCAGCTGTATGTTCTGCAGTATATTATGTCTTTTGTGGGTGTGTGTGTGTGTGTGTGTGTTACAATGTCCATTATTATAGCGCAGTATCCCTGGGTGTCTTAAATGGAGCAGTATAAATCTTCTTCGTCTTTGTGTTAATATTGTAATTATCAGCCAAATGTCCTGGACGTGGGCTGCTGTCGTGTTTTTAATAAAATTATAAATATTTCACCAGCTGCAGACTGGAGCAGATCAAACAAGGCTCCAAGTTCTTCTATTGAAAATGAAGAACATTACCGTGTCATTTTGATTTGGTTTATTTGTTTTGTTTCACAGGCATTTACATTTTAATCCCTATATTGCGTAAATGCAGTCTAATCTGACATTTAATATTCCAGTTTCTTGTTGTAATTCATTTATTTTATGTATTCAATCATTGGGCCTAAAATGCTGCAAACCTTTACAAAAACGTAGTCGAACAGTTGGTGTCCAGCGTGTGGAAATGGAGTGTATAGAAACAGGCTCCAATAACCCAAAGATGCCTTATTTAGTTTGATAAACTTCAAAAAAATCAATGACATTAATAGAACGTATCAATAAGGCCAGAAAGAAGTGCAATGCACAGCATGAAAAATGTATTTAATTAAGGCATCAAACCAGTTAATGGCTTAAAAATATGCAGAGAAAAAAAAAAGCTGTTAGTTAAAAAATAGACGAGCGCCTCTTTGGACGTTGAATTTATGGGCTCATAGTTAATGGCTTTTTTTTTTTCCTGCCCGCCTTTCTTCCTTCCTAATTTAACACCTACTTCATTGAGGCAATTTGATATTCCTCATTTGGAGTGGCTCATTAGTGCCCCCACGCTTCATTTTCCTAATGAACTCGGCAAGTTAAATGGAATGGAAGTACTGGGATTTCAAGACACGACTGTGCATTATCTTCAGACGGAGGAATTCCACCGATGTGAGGTTTGGGCAGGGGAGGACAACATGCAAGTCAGGGGCTGCGTTCATTATCCCAGGGCACCCAAATGACAAAGGGATGCGTTGAATTGAAAAAAAAAAAAAAAGAAGAAAAAAAAAGACACAGACCCATCAGGACTCCATCAATTGTAGGCCAACGTACCCACGTCTCCAGGCTTCAACCTGCAGGCGCCACACAGGGACGGTCGGGAGGAAAGCTTGTATTTGGTTTTGACCTCTCAGGTCCTCAAAGGTGTGGACAATCTGTGAGACGAGGTCATGCTTTGCTCAAATCAACATTATTAGCATTCGGGAGGAGTGCGCGTTGGAAAATCACCAAGAAGCTCTTTATTCATCCGCTGCAATCCACTCATTGCCAGGTTTATTTCCAATTGAAAAGTAAAGAAATGAAATGCATTAAGTTAAAAAAACAAACAAAACATGAAGTGCAAAAGCAAATAGAAATCCCACAACGTCCTTTTAGAGAAGTCAACGAAGATTCGCAGCGTCCACATGCCAAAAAAAAAAAAATAATTCTCACGTATTGCATTGCACTGTGTGTCAGTCACAAACACTGACACACAGACAGTGAAGGGAGGGGTCTATTGACCAGTGAGGGTTTACAAAGGTGTCTGGGTGGGAAGACGGTGATTTTGGATCAGGCGCAGGTGAGGCATGACGACCATGTGAGCTCATTAGTTCCCCCTCCCTGCACAGGCTTGTACAAGCGGCTGTCTGTGGCTGCTTCTGTCTGTGCTGCCAACACAGACAGAAGCAGCCACAGACAACGGGAGACAGGCGCCGCACTAAATCAAAAAAAGGTGGATTGGTTGGACAGAAGCCCGCCGTGACAGTGAGGAGAGGTGCCAGTCTGGCAGTGCAGAGCTGATGGTGGGTTCTGATCGCGGTGTCTGATCAGGATCAGACACCGCGGCTGCAGACAGGTGGCGTTCTCACACAAGGCCGCTTGTTTCCTTCCTCTGCTGTCTTCTCCCTCGCTGGCCAGCTTCTCTCTCTGCGCCCCAGCTCGCTGCTGTGCACACTGTGTCTGTCGGGTCACTCCCATAGCTACCAGTCTGTCTCATCGATGAGGTTCTGAAATGGTTTAGCCCCGCCCCCACTGCACCACTTCATGTACAACCAGGCAGATCTGAATTTTGACCAAATGGTGGCGCCCTTCAGAGGCACACAGTCTTCAGCAGTGGTTCATAACACATCAGACCTCATTGAAAAGAGAGGAATCTTCTCGTCTTCTCTGTGTGAATTGGAACTCATTGTGTTTGTAAGATCTTTGCAGGTTTGATCTATTTGTCAAAGTGTGTTGTGTGTATATTTAATGTATTGTTTCGATGTTTCTCAAAATCTGCCTGAGGACAACGGATTAAATTGAGCATTTATGCTAACCCAGCATATTGACACTGATGCTTTTGCTGACATGTAAATTGATGTGCATCGTCTGAGTCAAATAAATAAATAAATGAATAAACAATTAAATAAGTATCCAATTGTGTTAATCCCCCTTTTCTTTCTTCTTTTGCAGGTTGCAGTTTACCGTCGTGCCCGGGACGCTTCCATAGAGCTTTCGATCTTTTCAGGTAAGCATTGTTGTTTTTTGTGTTTGTGTTTCCTTTCTTCTTTCCCTTCCTTTCTACCATTCTTCCTGAGGTTCAGGCGTCTAAGTGGGAGTGGCTAGGGTTTAGAAATGGGGTGGGGGTTAGGGTTAGGGTTAGAGGTAGGGGTTGGGGTTAGAGGTAGGGGTTAGAATTAGAGGTAGGGGTTGGGGGTTGCGGTTAGAATTAGAGGTAGGGGTTGGGGGTGGGGGTTGGGGTTAGGGTTGGGGTTAGGGTTAGAGGTAGGGGTTGGGGTTAGGGTTAGAGGTAGGGGTTGGGGTTAGGGTTAGAGGTAGGGGTTGGGGGTTGGGGTTGGGGTTGGGGTTAGGGGTTGGGGTTGGGGGTTGGGGTTGGGGTTAGAGGTAGGGGTTGGGGTTAGGGTTAGAGGTAGGGGTTGGGGTTTGGGGTTGGGGTTGGGGTTAGGGGTTGGGGTTAGAGGTAGGGGTTGGGGTTGGGGTTAGAGGTAGGGGTTGGGGTTGGGGTTAGGGTTAGAGGTAGGGGTTGGGGGTTGGGGTTGGGGTTAGAGGTAGGGGTTGGGGTTAGGGTTAGAGGTAGGGGTTGGGGGTTGGGGTTGGGGTTAGAGGTAGGGGTTGGGGTTAGGGTTAGAGGTAGGGGTTGGGCGTTGGGGTTGGGGTTGGGGTTAGCCCAGGGTGCCTGAGCTCCGGCCGCTCCTTGTCCCCCTTTGACCGCTGCCTGCTGCTTTTCTTGTGGTTGTAGGATTGAGGCCAGGCGCTAAATGAGAAGTGAACGCTTGCCATCAGCTGACACGCAGCGGTCATGCAAAAAAGAGCTAAACCCTCCCCCCCACCCCCCCCGGTAAACGGTGCGGAGACGGGAGAGGGAGGAAGAGGCCGTGGCAGCACCGAGCCTTCTTCTCTCTTCCCCTTTGCTTTCACTGACAAACTGGACCAGCGCACGGCCCAGCACGGCCAGCACCAGTAAACAAGGTTATTGCTGCGGCCAACGCCAAGCGTCTCAGAGTCTGCTGGAGACTGCAGCCTCGTGATTACAGGGGCAGGACATATGGGCAGAGGGTCTGGCAGGGAGCGAGGCCGGAGCATTTATTAACACAGAAGCAGACAAGCTGCCGGCGACTGGGATTGAATTACAATACTTGGCACAAAGGGAGCAGAAGCTTATTTGCAGTCAGCCAGTGGGCAGAGAATGTGTCTCCAGTTGGAGGAGATGGCAGATCGCCCCCTGGGTGGGTTTTTTTTTTTTTTTTTTTTGACTGACCTCGACATGTGGACACAAATGCAAAAAACGAGGGAAACATTTCAAATGTCAAACTCTAGGGGGCAAAGTATAAAGAGGAAAAGGTTGAGACAATAAAACCAAAGATCTCAAAACA
>NW_027466279.1:265000-283270 GCF_046127955.1 Nelusetta ayraudi
AAGGGTCGGAGGAAGTATAAGCTGATATGCACCGACCCCTAAACGCAAACAAACATACAAACTGGTGAGCTAAATGAATGTAGCGCTCCCCTCAATGTGATAAACCAGTGAGGGCAGGGCTTTTGGGTTCTTTAAATATCTATGTTCTTATGTACTCGCTTTGTTTTGGATCTCTCTTTAATTAAAGGGGTTTTAACCATTTACTTATTTGTATTTAAATAAATAACTCTATAAATATTTATTCCTGTATTGTTCTCTGACTCCTCCGCACCGCCGCCGCCGGGTTCCTTTTCTCCTGTGGTTTTTTTCTTTTTTCCCCTGTTGCTTAAGTACCGGTGATGGTTAACAAGCAGCACAATAAACAAACAAACAAACAAAAATAACTGAAAAAGCAACCTTTTTTTTTTTTTTTAACCCATTTCTATTTGATAATATATAAATAGTATTAGGTTATTCAGATCATTTTAACCGGGTTAGGTGAAGTTTATTGGAACAAACATGTTGTAAACACTATGAAGTGCTGCGTATGAAGTGACTGTGTGGCTAATGGCCTTGACACAGTGCTGCTCCCTGCTCTCTGCTCTCGCTGCTCCACTCTGTTGTCAGAGTTCATTCAGGCTCTGGAAGTCAGCAGCGCAGCGCACGCAGCAAAGCCACTTGGACGACTCCAATAAATTAAAAATAAAATAAATAAAAAAAATCAGACTTTTCCATCGAGGGCATCTTCAATGATAACACCTCCAAAGACTGAGCCGCAGGAAACAGGATAAAGTTTTGTGGTCGGTGTGACGCAGTGGTGGGTCTGTCTCAGAAATGAAGGCTTCTCCGCTAACAAGGTGTCTCTGACTCGCGTTTTCACTCCTTTTTTTTTTTTTTTTTTTTTGATGTATGTGGTTCCAGCTTTCATTACAAGCAGCCATCTGGCTCAACTTTGACCCACGCATGCTGCGACGACCGCGTGCGAGCGAAGCTGCCGTGGAGCTTGGGAACGTCGGGAGTCAGTGGAGGGATGCAGGCGGCTGGCGCCTCTCTTTTCCTAATAGTCCGGAGTCCCTTTCTTCTCCTCCGTCGCCGTCAAACTACAAACACGTACAAAATCACCTCAATGTGCCGTCAATATTTGCAATAAGTACAATACATGCAAATCATTTCAAAATAAATGTCAAACCAAGACGAGGGAGTGCTGATGTCGGAGACTTGCGTCTCCAACTTGGCCGGCATTCATCCGCTAGTATGTGCAACTCTGCAAGGTTACGGTGACTTAGAATGACCTTGACCAACCTGCGCACCCAGCTAGCTGCATGCTACCTGTCCGTCTGCACCAGGAACCGGCTCCCAATCAGGAGCCGGCTCCTTAAGTTAAGCTGATCCCGTCGGACTTTTTTTTAATTTTATTTTTTTAATTTTATTTTTTTTCTTTCTCTCTCTCTCTCTCTCTCTCTCTCTCTCTCTCTCTCTCTCTCTCTCTCTCTCTCTCTCTCTCTCTGCTGAGCTGATCGGAGCCGATTATCACCCGGCTCGCTCGCCGGGTTGTTTGACCCGTTTTGTTGCGCAACAGCGCGGCTCGGTGAGCACATTCCACCACCACGAAACTGCAGGCTTCAATTTACCGACGCCTTACACATGTGATGGCATGGAGACTGTGCATTGTAGCAACATCAGTCCCCTCAGAGAGAATCTTCTCCAAAACACGGCTGATAATTACAGAGAAAGAAACGTTTAAAAGTTTAAAATTGTTAATAGTTATTTAAGTTCATTTGTAAATAGTTTAACATTTGTTTTTTGCACTTACCATCTTAGTTTTTTTTTTTTTTTATCGCTCTAGAGTGTATAAATAAAGGTGTGTTTATATTATAAACATTGGATATAGTCCATGTTTCTTTTTTTTACATTAGTAATTCATATTACGCATAATCTTTTATTACTGTTGGTAATAAATTATTTTAGGTACCAAACAATTTGAAGAGCCGTTTGGGAGCCGAAAGAGTCGGCTCTTTTTAGTGAGCCGAGCCAAAAGAGCCGGCTCTCTAAAAAGAGCCGGAATGCCCATCACTACTATTTAGTGTATTGGTAATAATGTTTCGTATTATTCAAACGTCTGCGTTTGCATGCAAAAGGCTTCGAGACGCATTTGGATGGGATTTAGCAATTCATAAACACACGTTCATTGATTGATGTTGAAAAAGACAAACTGAGGACTTGGCAACAGGAAAGAACAGAGGCAATAATACGACGCTGAAGTGGGAGGAAACGGGTGTACTGAGGAGTTTTTGTGCGTTCAAACCTCCTACCACACAGCACCACTGTGGAAGCAGGTCTCCTCACTGGCTGCACTCGGATCTGCATCTGGAAAATGACGAAAACAAACACGTTGGCTGCCAATTTTTTTTTTACCTTTCACACATCTTCACCTCCCAGGCTGGAACGTGATGAGCGGACAGCTGATGAGCGGCGGCAGCGGGCCAGAGTGAACGGACCGGCGCCAGGCAGCTCTTGGCTGGTGTCCAGTCTGGAGAAGGTCCCTCCTGCTGTGGAAAACCCTTCTGTCTTGTTTATGTGCTGTCAAGTGGATGTGGGCCCGGTGATTAGTGTCCAGCTCCCACAGCATCTCAGGTTGTAAAAGTGCTGGAGAGGCTGCTGTTAACCTGCCACTGGGCTCAGGTCAGGCCAGGTCAGGTCAGCTGACCCCGCGCTCCTCCATAACTTCCCTAAGAGCAGTTTTTGGGGTTTGGACGATGCTGCCATGTATCAGCTCCAGTGAGCTCAGTCACACCTGGAGGATCCTGGTGGCTTCACACCATCCATCCATTGATTCATCCATCCTTTGTTCCATCCATCCATCCATTCATCCATCCATCCATCCATTCATCCATTGTTCCATCCATCCATCCATCCTTTGTTCCATCCATCCATTCATCCATCCATCCATCCTTTGTTCCATCCATCCATCCATCCATCCTTTGTTCCATCCATCCATCCATCCATCCATCCATTCATCCATCCATCCATCCATCCTTTGTTCCATCCATCCATCCATCCATCCATCCATCCATTATTCCATCCATCCATCCATCCATCCATCCTTTGTTCCATCCATCCATCCATTCATCCATTCATCCATCCTTTGTTCCATCCATCCATCCATCCATCCTTTGTTCCATCCATCCATTATTCCATCCATCCATCCATTCATCCATTCATCCATTCATTGTTCCATCCATCCATCCATTCATCCATTCATCCATCCATCCATCCATTGTTCCATCCATCCATCCATCCATCCATTGTTCCATCCATCCATCCATCCATCCATCCTTTGTTCCATCCATCCATCATCCATCCTTTGTTCCATCCATCCATCCATCCATCCATCCATCCATCCTTTGTTCCATCCATCCATCCATCCATCCTTTGTTCCATCCATCCATCCATCCATCCATCCATCCATCCTTTGTTCCATCCATCCATCCATCCATCCATCCATCCTGACTACAACGTGGATTCATTAGACAGGACAACAGCCGGTGCCAGCGCTGGATGAGGGAGGAGATACAGATAAGGAGGCGGAGCCCAAGGACAATGAACCGGGACGAGGGCAGCGGACACCGGCGTGTACCGACAGCGGGAGGTTGTGGTCCATCCGTCAGCACCTGACAGGGGGGGGCCACACCTCTGTGACATCAGCTGATAGAAAGGTCTCTGGTATTGGCAGGAGGTGGCGATCTCACCCGGGTCCGTTTCCAAGCCCGCCGTATCCAGAACCTACACGGGGTAATGGTCAGATGTTTGGAACAGTTTCAGGCCAACCTGCTTCCGGCGTTTAGGAATCTCGTCGTTTGCATCTGTGCTTAAAGAAAATGGTTTGGCGCTCTGAGGCCGTGCTGATGCGACAGGTTTTTACAGCTACTGACTAATCCTGCTTAGAAAGCCATGACACAGGACTGTGATTCACTGACTTGAATGGAATTACCAGCATTGCTCCAAAAATCCTTTACTGCTTTTTTTTTTTTTTCTTTTTCTTTTTTTTTTTCAGTCTTTCTTTGAAATTTGAAATTTCCATTCAGATCCGATACAACAGTTGCAACCCACTCTACGCTAATTTGCTTTGGCAGCAGGTACGCTTGGCTCCACCTCCTCTGCTGCCTTGCGGAGCAGCAGTCCCTTCCTGTTTTGGTCACAGCTTTTTGGGAGGCACGTTGGTGGCTGTGCAGCGGTGAGCTGAGACGCCGTCATGCTTTATACAGTCGCAGCCGTCTCACACCTCTGAGCTCCACTCCGTACTTTTAGTCACTCGCCATCGCTGCGTTTCCATCACGCCTAGAACTGTGCAGAACCTAAACGTGGCCGTAGAACCCTGCTGATGGAAACAACTCGACCGGGGAAAACCTCTGGCTGAAAGGTTCTGACGCTCTCACGAGGAGGTTTTTCACACGGATCCACACAGAGGAATTTCGCAAAAGTGCGATGGAAACACTTTGTTGGCGTTGACACGTCAGCGGGGCGTGGCGTCACGTACGGGGGGGGGGGGTCGGGTCACGTGACCAGTTGACTGAGCAGTGAAAATGCTCCCAAAACGCAACCTGTTTTGTGGCTCCTGTCCGTCCTCCTCACAGTGGGGTCTGGCGGGACCAGAGTGGACCAGAATTCCGGCTCACGCGCTTCACACCTGCCAATCACAATTGTGCTTTGTCGAAATTTTAGAAATGTTTCGCTTTTATTTTGCGAAAAAAAAAACAAAAAAACAACTGTCAAGGAAGCGCAGCTCCTGTCGTCAAGCAGTGTGTGCGTGCGGGTTGAGAGATCAGCCAACAGACGGGGAGAAATGTGAAGCTGTAGAGTAACATGGATGAATTCAAAAAGAACGACGCACTTTGATAAAAATGAAAGAAGTAAAAAAAAAAAAAAAATAAAAAAAATAAAAAAAATCCATGTTTTCAAAAAATGTTTTTTTTTTTTTAAAGAATTAAAACTTTACTCGTATTGAATTATTTGCCATCATGATCTTCATGAGCTGTTGCAGCAGCAGCAGCAGCAGCAGCAGCAGCAACAGAGCATGAGGGATGGGTGGCAGTGGGGGGGGATGGGGGGGGGGTGGTGGCTGAGGTAGAGCCCTGGGCTCCTCCACACTCCATCACTCAAGCGTTTGATAGGCCGACTTAAATCTACATGAATTTTAAGCCGTAATGAATCACGGTGGCCCCACTATAACTTATCTCACTCAGTATCACTCTTCTGCCTTTGTGCATTTGCACTCGGGCTGCTGAGGTGACACTAATAAATGGAAATGTATGACTTTAAATGACTTGACACGGGAGCGACGCGGGGAAGTTTTCAATCTAACATTAGCCTTTCAAATCAGGGCTGTTTCTCAAGGCTCCTGCCTCGCCGTCTCGTCCGCCGCCCTCGCCGCTAAATCCGCTCCTCAGGCCGCCGGACCGGCGCTGCTGGAGTTCATCATTACCTGTTTCACAGCAGGGTTGGCGCCGGGCAAACTCCTTTTGGAAAAGGGTGTGTTCAGAAAGGCGCCGCGACTCGGCCGGTGCGGGGGGAAAAAAAAAAGGTATAATCAAAACAGCTCTTAAAATTGCATCTGCTCGCCGTTCAAATTGGAATTTCGGAATACATGAATATCAAAAGGCTTTCCTTTCATTTCCCACGATTTCCAGGTGGAGACTGGAGATCTGCTTCTTTCAATTGGAAGCTCATTCGTTGGCGGAGAAGCTCTTCAGTGTTCAAGGGGGTTGGTTAAATATTGGGCCAGGTCTTTTTGCCGTCTTATTTCATGGAATGAAGCTCTTGACTCGGCGGTTGGTTATCGGGTTGCAGCCTCGCCGGGATGTCTAGACTCTCAATTACAGGGTTTTTTTCAGGGGCAACAATTCCACAGCGGAAGCTTCCCTTTATTCTGCACTCGCGTTCTGATGAATAACAATGGCCACGACAACGGTGCCAACAATAGAGCGTCAGGATTTTTAGCGCGGCTAATCCGTTCACTCCTCCTAACGACAGTCGTTGTACGAATGTACGAAAACGGCAGACAGTTTTCCTTTGACAGCTAATTCCAAACAGAAATTAAGAGCATGTCCCCACATTTCCTGCGCCTCACAACTCTTTTGCAAACTTAATAATCAGCGAGATGATTGCCCCTTGTAGGGTATGCAGATGATACCGTTATTTCCACAGAGGCAAGTACACGTTTTCGAGTAGATTGACAGACTAATGTTCATCGTCTTCAACGTGGGCACTGATGAGCAGCCATGAGTGGATGAAAAGACCTTCAGCCACCCTGGCAGACTGAGCCCCCCCTCCCCTCCCCCCCACACTCCCGAGACCCCGACACCTCATCCGCAAAGTGGGAGCGGTGACACGGAACAAGAATTTGTTTTATGACGATTTATGACTTAACTCTTAGACGCAGCAGTAATACCATCCGCCTCTCCATCGGGGGGGGGGGGTCGTCTGAAGTCTGATTAACGTCTTCAGCCGACGTTACTTATGTCAGCATAAGCTGCTTTTGCATTCCTTAAAGTGACAGACATGTGGATGTTATGAGGAGAACAATCTCAGCGGTGCTCCTCCGCCGGCTGAGCGACTCCACCGTGAATTAAAACCAACCCCCGGAGAGTTGGAGAAGGAGGTCGCGGTGGCAACGGGAGACGGAAACACACAAACACAAAAGCCGGAGACCTGCAATAATCCTTGGCTTCACACACAGGGACACACAAAGGTGCACCGCTCGGGGAGAACCTCAAGGAATCCCTTGTCTGTGTGAATGAGCGGCTGACAAAGCAATGCGCAGACGTTGCTTGTTTGGATCTGGAAGTCTCCAAAATAAAGTTCACCAAAAAAAAAAAAAAAAAAAAAATACAAAGCGCTTTGAGACGCCTTTGGATGTGATTTAGTGCTTTACCAATACAAGTGGATTGATTGATTGACTGACAGTGGCCACAACATCACATCATCGGCCTAAGATGAATCACGTTCACACCGAACAAACCACGCCTCTGCAATCAACCGGATGTGTTTTTTGGAAGCAGCTTCTCCCCGATGCTGAACCTTCTGTCTTCGCCCTCCACGGCTCACAACACTCCGCGGCTTCTGCGTCTGTGGACTGACAGTGGCTTTGCTGCTGCCTGAGAGTTTATCCCGAACTGAATTCCATACAGCTGCCACACCTCTGCGTCTCCTCTGGGCATCAAAGCACGCAGGTTTGGAGTGTGTAAAGTCAAGCTTAATCCTTAAAGACTGGCCCCGCCTCCAGAATGCGATACGGTGGCCACGGCGGAGATGGCAGAGGAGGAAACAGCCGAGCGGGATAAACACACACACACACACACACACAGAGGAGCCCTGCCGAGCAGTACTGTGCTATAAAAATGAACTGCAGGGGGCAATGTTGTCCCATCTAGCGACTGAGCCACACACACAGACTCGCACGCCCATGCGAGGAAGCGGTAGTGTAATATAATATGACGTGGGCACTGAACACAGTGCTTTCATTCCGTCAAAAAAATCTCAGAGTTGTGTCTCCAGATCAAAGTCCGAGGATTCAAACTTTTTCAGACAAATGTGTTTATGTCTCAGTGGGCAGGAAAAACAGGGGGAAAAAAACAACACGCCGAAAAACCCACTTCAAACAGTCTTAAATGCCACTATCTAAAGAGAGGAGGCCTTTGAAAAAGCAGCAAAAAGACTCTGTGAGTCTTAATTGGCCACAATGGCCGTCACATTTTTTTGTTGTTGTCGTCGTCGTTGCGAGAAATATCACGCGGCTCGGCGGAGGAATGAAAGGCACGAAGCAACAACAACAACGACGACAACAACAACAACAGCAACACAACACGGTGGCGCTAAAAGAAGACATGAGAGACGCGGTCCAATGCGTTTTGTACCGTCACGGACGCTCGATTGTACTTTGTCATCAAGCGAGCCGACGCCACCTGGAGTTTGCAGGAGTAAAAGCATCAGCTGCGCCGTCCTCTGCTGTTGTGTTACAGTTACACAACCCTGCTGGACTGCAGCTGTCTCTTCTCTTCTGGGCCTCTTCTGTGATCTGACGTCCACATACGAAGACACTGCTCGGTCCAGTGGTGCACCACTGGAGGTTGGTCCTGGTCTCCAGACCCCTGTCTCAGGGTCCTGGTCTCCAGAGCCCTGTCTCAGGGTCTTAGGGTCTTGGTCTCCAGACCCCTGTCTCAGGGTCCTTGTCTCCAGACCCCTGTTTCAGTGTCTTGGTCTCCAGACCCCTGTTTCAGTGTCCTGGTCTTCAGAGCCCTGTCTCAGGGTCCTGGTCTCCAGACCCCTGTTTCAGTGTCTTGGTCTCCAGACCCCTGTTTCAGTGTCCTGGTCTTCAGAGCCCTGTCTCAGGGTCCTGGTCTCCAGACCCCTGTCTCAGGGTCTTAGGGTCTTGGTCTCCAGACCACTGTTTCAGGGTCCTGGTCTCCAGAGCCCTGTCTCAGGGTCCTAGTCTCCAGACCCCTGTCTCAGGGTCTTGGTCTCCAGACCCCTGTTTCAGGGTCTTGGTCTGGTCTCGATACACTCTCTAGTCTTGACAAGGTCTCGGTCTCGGTTGGTCGCTTCCGTCTTGACTACAGCACCGGCTGAGTCGCCACTCTTGTGTTGGGACAGAGTGTTGTGACCCATAAAGAGGAAAACGCTCCGGCCTGATGCTGAATTCACATCAGTCGTGACGATGACTCGTGGAGGCGGACGCTCGACGGACTCTATCAGTGGAAGCGCTCGAGCGCAGACCATGTTAAAAAACATATGGACCCATTATTACTCCTCTCTCCTCTGCCGAGCCAAGCCACTTCCTCACAGGTGCCTCCCACACAGATACAGTCTGCCGGCTGACTGCTTGGCTCGCGACACCTTTATTGTTTGGCCACAGTGTGCTAGCCTCACTCTGGGATGCTTCGTCTTTCCCTCCTCTTCTTTTGTGTCTGGCAGAGGCATCCTGAGCACTGGCGCTGGAGAAGTCTCCTGTTATCCTGGAACACGTCAATATTCTCCAGACTTGACAGACAGAACCTGCTGCCTCGCAACAACGGTGAGAAAATATATATCGGACCAGACAGGTAAAAATAGATAAGGCAGAGAAAAATAATACTGTTATTTAA
This sequence comes from Nelusetta ayraudi, assembly GCF_046127955.1. Lineage (NCBI taxonomy): Eukaryota > Metazoa > Chordata > Actinopteri > Tetraodontiformes > Monacanthidae > Nelusetta > Nelusetta ayraudi. The sequence continues at coordinate 274,120 of NW_027466279.1, forward strand.
AAGATGACGTGTGCAATAGTTGGAGATTTTGAGACGAAGCGACGACGTCAAGCGGTTGCATTTTAGACTGCAGCGCCTTTCACTCCCTCTCCCCCTCCAGAGCTTGCCGGTGAGCTACGGTGGCCGGCGCACCCAAACCTGGATGCCTCGTCCACCTTCTTCTTGCTTGGTGTATTTGAAGACGCCAGCGTTGACCCTAAACACAGCTGGCAGCTGGATTATTCCACACCAAGGTCAGGATATTGAGCTTTTAACAGTGTAAAAATCACATCACACACTGGAGCTAATGCACACACATTGCTGCTTTTATTGGCCCATACATTCAGGTTCAGGGATTGATTTGGATTGAGAGACTAGACTAGACTAGACTAGACTAGACTAGACCAGAAATACAAACTGGCCTTGTTAGGAAGAGTCCAGGTCTGATCATTCTGTTGGTTGTGAGTCAACTTGAATGCATGCATGCATGATTTTTTTGTCATTGTTATTTGTATTGTTATGAACAGAAAGGCAATTGGATGGTAGAGTTTGGGCAGTTTGTCCCAGTGTCCCTCGAGTTATTAACGTCTCACCGCCTTCAGTCTTCGTGAAGAAGGTCAAACTGGTTGGAACATTTCTGGGCCCAGTACCTTCTCACCATGAGTGCTGTCTCTAATCCCAGCTATGAATTCCCCATTGAATTCCCCATTGACCTAACCCGGACGAGTCGTTCACATAAGGAACTGACCTGAAGTGTGCAGACCCACAAAGCGTTCATCCATTCTCAGGTCCCAGCTTGAGGGTTGGACCTGCGTCACCGTGACAACAGTGGCAGAGTTGTGACTTTGACTGTGGCTTCGGCCGGAGGTCCTGTCCACGGCAGGATTCAGGTCAGTGTGTGTGTACTGCACGTGTCTCTCTTTGTCTTCAAGTTGAGATGCAGCACAACACAGAATGGCGACACTCTGCCTTCTCACTCTGCCTTCTCACTCTGGTGCTCTGCCATCTCTACGGTTAAAGAAGGACTGAGCGTCTCGGTGACCTCCGGTAAAACTAGAAAAATATATTAAATCAAAGTTTTTCACTACAATTACTGTGAAATCAGCCAGATTTGAATTCATTGACGCAAGTCTATCTGTGACTATTGCGTCCATCAAAGCAGTAAGTCCTCCCACATGACGCTGGGATGGAATGATTGTGTTGAAACGCAGTATGCAGGTATATAATATCATCCAGAGACAGCAGAGAGATGAAGTTGGGAGAAACTCTGAGGCGAACGTCTCAGCGGCCGAGATGTAAATTCATTGCGGGCCATTGATTCTTCTGACACCGAAGAGGTCAGAAGTTTACGTCTGGAAGGAAACTTTTTGTAAACCGACTTGATTGCCAAGCTCTGAGCTGCCGGTGTGTTTTTCCCTGCGACCCTCGAGCTTCATTCTGAAGCCTCGGCGATCTGCCGGCCGTCCGTACGGGAAATTAAAATGCGCGACTGCCAACCTCCGCCGCGCTGGTGTAGCGCGTCGACACCTTGGTGGTGTTTCCGTGTCAGAGAGTCGGAGACGCGGATCACTCACAGCTGCGAGTGTGCACTCGTGACCTCCGCTCTCACCCCACCACAGGCTCCATTTCAGACAGCAGACGGATTGTTTTTTCTCCCATAACAATTCTGACGGAACAAGATTTGTGTGTGTGTGTTTTTTTTGTTGTTTTTTTCAAAGTAAAGTAAAAACAAACTCAGTGATAGAATAAACATGTTTACTGTTGCTGAAACAAAAGACAACAAGGTGTATAATGTCCACTCAACACACACACACACACACACACACACACTAACTAAGACTTATTGCACTTCCTGTTTAGCTGCTGCTAAATGTGGAAACGCTGATGAGTTCAAAATGCATTGGCAGTTCCTGTTACAGCGGCCGCGGCAGAGGAGCTATTCTGTGCCTGCTCGTTTGGCTCTTTGAGCTGCGACGACGCCTCCGACCCAGCAGGAGAGCAAACAGTTCACGTCTTCAGCTGTATTCCTGGACTTGTTAAGGCTCAGCAAGGCAGGCGGCGTCTTCCGAGGTGAGGCAGGTCCAGGCCTGACTTCCGAAGGCGTCGCACTCGCTGATATTTCTCTTGAATAAAAGCCGCGTTTGTCTCTGTGATGGTCGACCCACAGACGCTTTCATTTCCTCGTCCGTCCGTCCGTCCGTCCGTCTCGCAGGCACATATTTTGCCGATACGTGCGAAGATTGGGAGGTTGTGCCGTGTTGCTGCCTGCGCTTCCAGATGTTTGGCTTGATGTGTAGCGTTGCTCTCCTGCAGAAACGGATCTTTGTCAGGTGCGTCCGTTATGAGTGGCGGTGAATGTCAGTCTTTCCTTCCTCATGTCGACCCGCTGCTGACCGTATCCCACCGTGCCGTTGCTGTGGAATGAAATGAGAAGGAGTGCCGTGAGAACAATTCATTAACGTTGCGGTTAATGGTTGTTGTTGCGCCTGACTTCTTGTGGATCTCGGCACGAAATCGGTGATTTCTTCCGACAAAATCCAACTGAAAGATGCGCACTTACGAGACCGGAACTCTTCTTGAATGTTAATACCATGTATTTAAAGAATCCATGCAATATTTAAGGATGATTGTGGTCTGCTGAGTGTTGGTTTTCCGCAACCCCGAGCCTCAGAAAAAGCCCTCACATTCTGCGAGGCTGAAGCGAGGCCGCGGATAGTCGAGAGTGAAAGCATCCAGTCTTATCTCCGCAGTAATATTGTCTATAAACGTGAAGTAATGGCAGCTGCAAGGCGGGAAGGAACGATAACATCTCCGCCTGGAATAATCCTCAGCCTCTGCCTCCCCAAATTACCTCAAGAAAATGAATGCAAGGTCGCTGTGCAGCGCGGAATTGAAGCATTTGAAGCAAAGTGGTGCGCGTATTTCTTTGTGAGTGTGGATCTGTTTTTGGTAGCGAGAGAGACAGAGAGGGAGAGAGAGAGAGCGAGACAGAGAGAGAGAGAGAGAGACAGAGGGAGAGAGAGAGAGCGAGACAGAGAGAGAGAGAGAGAGAGACAGAGAGAGAGGGAGCGAGAGAGAGAGAGAGAGAGAGAGAGCGAGAGAGAGGGAGAGAGGGAGAGAGGGAGCGAGAGAGAGAGAAAGACAGAGAGAGAGAGACAGAGAGAGAGGGAGAGAGAGAGAGAGAGAGAGAGAGACAGAGAGAGCGAGAGAGAGAGAGAGAGAGAGAGAGGGAGAGACAGAGGGAGAGAGAGAGACAGAGACAGAGAGACAGACAGAGAGAGAGAGAGAGAGAGAGAGAGAGAGAGAGGGAGGGAGAGACAGGGAGAGACAGGGAGAGAGAGAGACAGAGTGAGACAGAGAGAGAGAGAGAGAGAGAGCGAGAGAGGGAGCGAGAGAGAGGGAGAGAGAGAGAGAGAGCGAGAGAGAGGGAGAGAGGGAGCGAGAGAGAGAGAAAGACAGAGAGAGAGAGACAGAGAGAGGGAGAGAGAGAGAGACAGAGAGAGAGAGAGAGAGAGAGAGACAGAGAGAGCGAGAGAGAGAGAGAGAGAGAGAGAGACAGAGTGAGACAGAGAGAGAGAGAGAGAGAGAGAGAGAGAGAGACAGAGAGAGAGAGAGAGAGAGAGACAGAGTGAGACAGAGAGAGAGAGAGAGAGAGAGAGAGAGAGAGAGAGAGAGACAGAGAGAGAGAGACAGAGAGTGAGAGAGAGCGAGAGAGAGACAGAGTGAGACAGAGAGAGACAGAGAGAGAGAGAGAGAGAGAGAGAGAGAGACAGAGAGAGACAGAGTGAGACAGAGAGAGAGAGAGAGAGACAGAGAGAGAGAGAGAGAGACAGAGAGAGAGAGAGAGAGAGAGAGAGAGAGACAGAGTGAGACAGAGAGAGAGAGAGAGAGAGAGAGAGAGAGAGAGAGAGAGAGAGAGACAGAGAGAGAGAGACAGAGAGTGAGAGACAGAGCGAGCGAGCGCTGCGACAGACTCAGGAAGATTGAAGGAGGCAAAGCGGCCTGATTGAAAGGCATCACTGACAGCTCTTGTGTGTTTGTGGGCCAATCAGACGCGCCTCCTTCAGTGCAGCTACTCTGTGCGCTGGAGCGTGCGACGCACTGTAAATGTTTTGTGACCACAAATGGGATGGATGAGTTTCTCGTGCGTCTGTTTATTTCTAAATCGTGCCCACACTTCATGGCTCTGCGGCTCTGTGTGACTTGCATTTCATTTATATTATCAATGATTATGAATGTTTTATGGACATTTTTTTTTTTTTTTTTTCAAATTACAGTTCGAGTGTTGTTAAAAAAAAAAACCCAGTAATGTTACTGGTGTGACCTGGAAAAGTTTCATCTGTTCTCACGGTCACGAAGGTGTCGCTGGAGTTTGTTGAATTTGGAGGTCAGTGTTTCTTGATCTCTGGTGTGTTTACACTGCTGGCAGCTGAGCCCATCGCTTACCCAAAGAGTCCCTCTCATTACCCAGCAGCACCCTTCAGAATAAAAGCACAGCTTTTGTTGATCTGTTTGGGTGAGCAGCTTGCGTGGATGCTTGTGGAGCGGTGTCTCCTTTTCCCTCGTGCATTATTTGTTGTTGTTGTTGTTGTTGTTGTTTTTTTCCCTTTCCTTTCTTCCTGTCTTTTATTCCACCTAGATCAGATTGCATTCTGGGACAGGAACCAGGAAGACAAAGATAAATGGGATGTTTTGATCACTGTTTGTGGTGCTAATGTGTTTTAGTCTCCTCAACGCTCTCTCTGTAGAAATTGAATTCATGAGTGCTCGCCGTGCCGCACTGGAAGTTTCCGCCGCGGCGGAACCAATTGCACTGTGTTTGTTTGGTTGTGGCAGAGCTAATAAAAGCCGTCGGAGTGATTTCCAGGACAGCCGTGCCACTCTGCTTGACATGTGTTTTTTTTTTTTGCTTTTGTTGTGACAGTGGATGCTGGACACCCGCTACGTACGTGAGGGAAATAACAAGCCAAAATGGGTCCGCATTATGTTTGGAGCACCAATTATCACGGCCACCATCTGGATGAGTGGGACATGAAGCTGCACACACTGCCTGCACGGGAGGGGGAAAAATAAGTGGTAATTTTTGACGGCGCCTCCCTGTTAGAACTTGAGAGGTGCTATGGCCTATTATCCAACGCCGTTGCATCATTACACTTTGTAGATCTGAGAGCGCCCCTGTGAAACTACAAATTCCCCCCCCCCCCCCCCCCGCGCTCCTCTGTGAAGAAACGCTGCCTGTGATCAGGCTGCAGGTTCGACCTCTGCCCCCGCGGTTCCTCTGCTGAAGAACTCCATTTGAAACATCGTATTCCTGCCTCCGCTGTGGGTTTAATGAGCTGCTCTCTCCCCAAAATGTCTTTGCCCCATCGCTCCGATAATGTGCTATCAAAAAGCAAATATAAAAGAAGCTGTCATACCGCACCGGGAGTTATTGCTCCGGGTTGTGAGTAATTTCACAGCTGATGAAGCTGATCAACACCACCGCATCGAGGACAGCAGAGGATGAAGGCATCTCGTCTCGTCCTGTCTGCTCGGCGGCAGAAGAAGAAAAAAAAAAAAGCATCAGTTGTGTTGAACTTTTGTTTCCTCTTTCAGGTTTCTCTTTGAACCTGCAGCACGTTCATTCATATGTGTATGGTGAAGATCTACGGCCACGTGGTGGAACAGTTGATGCCACTGCTCAGAGCAGGAGTTCCCCGGGGTTCCATCCCTGGGGCCTTCATGTAAGCCGGGGGGTGGGGGGGGATTTTGGCTTCCTCCCAACCCAAAGATGGAGAAATTCCATCGAAGCAACAGTTTCAACTCCTCTGTCTTCTTCTCCAGTGCGTAGTGATCAGTGATACCCCATACTGATACCAGTATGGGGTATTGGTACCGATACTCGACTTGAACGGGAACTTCCCATTAGTCCGACTTCCTGTTCGTCCGACAAATTGCCCAATGGTCCGACCTCACATGAGGGTTAGGGTTTACGGTTAGGATCCGGGGTAGTGTTAGATTAGGGTTAGGGGTTGGGTCTGGGGGTTAGGGGTTGGGTCTGGGGGTTAGGGGAGGTCGGACCAATGGAAAAAAACAATTGTAAACCCTGAAGTTTGTATTGTTACTGCGTTGAGCACATACCATCGATCGGGTGATGGGATCTGCCACACACACACACACACACACACACACACACACACACACACACACACACATACACAAGCCGACCTCCTGCCTTCTCACTGACAGCTCAGTGCATTTAGTTGAGATGAAGGGAATTTAAAGAGCAATGGACAAGACCAGATTGCATTCACATCCTGTTGGAAAAGCCAGCGCTGCTGCTGCTGCTGCTGCTGCTGCTGCTGCTGCTGCTGCTGAGGTAGAAACTCTCTGGTCTCTCTCTTTTGAGGGAAATAAGAGATCACAAGCTGGTTTTTCCTCTATTTTCCAGCCCAAACACGTCCATGAATAATTGAAAATCTGAACCCTCCTGCTTCTCATGCCCTACTTTGCACCCAGATTATGCATTTAACCGTCATAATGGCTATGGACACGCCATAAATACACTTGTGCCATGGACTTAAGACTATATATTTAAGGTTATTTAACAGTCTCTTGACCCCGTTCAATAATTGATAAGATGCAATCACCCTCGTGAGTTGTTTACGGAGCCAAGTAGAAAGTGAATTAAAGTGCACTCATTAATTGTAAATGAGAGCTACTTGACTAATGAGAAAAGAGGGCTTGCATACACAATTCATTTAAAGCAGTTTTCTTAAACATATCAAGCAATGTGATGATGACAGAATGATCTTCTTCCTGAATCATACTTCATTTGATTTTGTTTATTTTTTCAGCTTCTCTGTGGGTGAAGACGATGATTCATGTGATTTGGACCAGACTCAAACATTTTGAGGCCTGGATGTATGAGATATGCAGAGATGTAGCTGATCTAAAATCACCGGAGGTGCTGCTGATCTTAATTAGCGTATAGAAAACCAGCACAACTAACTCCAGTAATGTGCATTGCCCCCGGTGGTTGGCTGCTCACTCAGGGATGATGCTTTACTCTGGGACTCGTTTAGACTGACGTGCACTGTTTGGTCACACGCTTGTGATTGAATGGCTTTTCTTCCATTTTCATGACTATTGACACTGTAGATTGTCACTCAAAGGCATCGAAACCGTGAACGAGCGCTTATGGAATTATGGAAATATGGAATTTTTTCTTTTGCCACATGAATCCACGTATCTTGCTCATATAGTTGATGTCTTCACAGTGTACAGTCTACAGTGGAGAAAGGAGTCAAGATAGGGAAGAAACCAGACTTTTGACTGGCAGCGCATAAACAGGCAGAAGGCCGAAGCTAAGCTAGCCTCACCTCAGCTAACCTCAGGCTAGAATAAGTGGCAAAGTATGCCCCTCTTTGAGTCTGTGACCATGTCAGAGGGAAAAGTCTCAGTCTGTGAGGGCGACGAGTCGTCTTGGAGGTTGGATCAGAGGCAGAGACACTGACACACGTCCAGCAAGACAGCATGATTGGAAGACTCACGCATTCTTACCAGACATCTGGCAAATGGCGAGGGTGTGTGTGTGTGTGTGTGTGTGTGTGTGTGAGTGTGTGTGTGAGTGAGTGTGCACCAAGCCGAGTCGCCAAGGAGGTTAAAGTGGGACAGGATGGAGCGAGAGATGACGGGAGCAGCAGTCAGATAATGAAATTGATTGCGGGGCACTGATGGGTGAAGGTGGTTCTTTGCTGCAACCCTGACAGCACAAAAGCCATGATTTGAGTTTGCTAAAAACTGCAATTATCCATGTTTATTTTCAAATGGCTATTTTTCCCCCCTCATTCCTGTCATTACTCATGATTTTAAAGTCAGGGACTCAGGGTAAAAAAAAACAAAACTAAGCAGGGCAGGAGAAGGAGGTGCAGCCTTGCTGGAAAAGTGCACGTTCTCTTTTCAAAGATTCATCCTGTCTATCTATCTATCTATCCATCCATCCATCCATCCATCCATCCATCCATCCATCCACCCATCCATCTATCGATCTATCTATCTATCTATCTATCTATCTATCTATCTATCTATCTATCTATCTATCCATCCATCCATCCATCCATCCATCTATCCACCCATCCATCCATCCACCCACCCACCTACCTACCCACCTACCCACCCACCTATCTATCTATCTATCTATCTATCTAGAGACATCATCATCATCTGCTAATATTGCTCTGCTGTGTTTTATCAAGTCCAGGCTCCACACAACCATCTGCCGGGAGATCTGGTGTCACTTCCTGGTTCTCTTTAGCCGAGTAGCTTTATGGAAATCGTGGATTCATGGGACACATCGGAAAACCAACATTTCAATCTCATATATTACACTCATACAGTTGTCTAATAAACACGCTGGATTAAATAGCCTTGGACTAGCACAGTCTATAGTGCATACACAACATTCCAGCCTTTTAATTAAATCATGGGGGAACTTTTCCATTGCATTTATACTATTATATATACATTTTTTTTAAAGGAGGACATTGCAAGCGCAGACAAACTGCAAGTGGAGGCAACAGAGCAGTTTTTGTTCAACAGAAACTCAACAGAACGTGTCCTCATGGGTAAACAGTAAACAAAGACCAAACAGGAGACAAACAAACCTGAGGCAGACCCAACGGCCATGGACCCGAACTGGACACTGGACCAAGATGAGACCGTGCTGTGACGTCATCGAGGACAGCAGCGGTCCAAGGTTTGTACCACATCAGTAGAATAGATTTTCCCCTTCAAATTCTTTATTTGCACATTTCACAGTGACGACGTTTGACTTTAACGCAACACCAAGTCAGGATCTAAACAGCGCATGACCGAATGTCTTGTCACTCTATTCAATTAGCTGTTAATGAGCTCACGTGGAGGCGGTGGCTTGGTGCCTTTGGCGGTGCCACACTGTGTCCACGCACGCCTGCCGTGGTCACTGGAACACGCTCAATTAAAAAGGGCCGTCCTCTTTAAAGTGGGGTTCGGCTGGACCGCAACGGCGAGGCGAGGCGAGGCGAGGCGAGCGGCGCCTTCGCAGAGGAGCCGCGCCGGAGAGCAGGAGGAGAAAAATGGAAAACATGTGGAAGCGGCGATAAGCAGGGGGATGACTGTACTCTGGGAGGAGCGCGGAGAGATAATGCGTGCC
>NW_027466280.1:0-75000 GCF_046127955.1 Nelusetta ayraudi
CAGTAACAGTTTTTCCAGATGGAGGCTGCTGCTTCCTGTCGGGGTCCCACACAAACCAGTTTGGGGAGAGGGGAGAAGGTTGAGGGTGAGGTGGCAGCAGCAGCAGCAGCAGCAGCAGTGACTGGAGAGGCAACTGGAAACAGTTCAGTGGAGAGCAAATGTTTCCAGCAACAAGCAGCAGCAGAACCCAGAACCAGCGAGGGAGAACCTGACTGCTGACTTATTATTGACAACTCCACAAGGTTGTCAAGTGATTGCAGCTCAGGACTGAGAGAGAGAGGGGGGGGATCCTCCTGCAGTGGATCCTCCTGCAGTGGGTCTTCACCAGGGACTCTGGGCCACTCTTGCATGATCAAATTGTTCCGGCTGGTCCAGACGCTGTGGTTTCCAAGCATGGCCAGCAGATTCTCAACAGGACTGAGGTCTGGGCTTTGTGCAGGCCACTCCAGGACCTGGTTTTGGTGTCCTTCAGGAAGTGTTGGGCTAATTTGGATGTGTGCTTTGGCTTCTTGTCTTGTTGGCAGACCCACTGCGTATCACCCCTCAGAATACCATCACCGTTGTCTTCTTCCATGGTGCCAGAAACCCAAACAAGCATCAATGTGCCGAGAGGTTCTGTGTTGTCGGGGCTGAAGGCCTCTCCCTTGCTTGGCCATTCATAATCAACACCCGCGTCCAGTTTAGCATCGCCAGCCTGAGGCACGGGGATCCAGAACTCATCTTGACCTTTCCAGTGTTCAAGGTCAAACCTCAGTCTGGCTTTGATGTGTTTGGCTTTGGGCTCTGAAGCCCACCATGGTGGAGAAGCTCACAGAGTTCCTGGAGAGGCCTGGTCAGCAGCGATCATGTTGGCAGATGTCCAGGGCTGCTTGCTGACCTCATGTGTGCTAATATTCCTGACCACCCCACCTCACTGTACTCACTGTACACACTCAGAGGTCTCAGCATGTATTTCAGATTCCAAAATGTACCAGCAGCCACTCAGCAGCACTGCTCAGTGTTTGATGGTATCAAACTGTCTCATAGCTCCAAACGTGTGTGTGTGTGTGTGTGTGTGTGCGTGTGTGTGTGTGTGTGTGTGTGTAGTTTGATGACCACCTGCGGAGAAGAACCCTCTCTCCAGCCCTCCTCCTCCTCCACCTCCTCTTCTTCTCCCCCTCCTCCTCCCCCTCCTCCTCCTACTCCTCCTTCTTCTCCCCCCCTCTCCTCTTCTTCTTCTCCTCCTCCTCCTCCACCTCCTCTTCTTCTCCCCCTCCTCCTCCCCTCCTCCTCCTACTCCTCCTCTTCTTCTCCCCCCCTCTCCTCTTCTTCTTCTCCTCTCCTCTCCCCCTCCTCCTCCTCCTCTCCTCTTCTTCTCCCCCTCCTCCTCCCCCTCCTCTCCTCCTCCTCTCCTCTTCTTCTCCAGCCCTCCTCCCCCTCCTCCTCCTCTCCTCTTCTTCTCCCCTCCCCCTCCTCCTCCTCTCCTCTCCCCTGCTCTCCTCCTCCCTCCTCCTCCTCCTCCTCTTCTTGATCCCCCTCCTCCTCCCCCTCCTCCTCTCCTCTTCTTCTCCAGCCCTCCTCCTCCCCCTCCCCCTCCCCCTCCGCCTCCTCCTCCTCTCCTCTTCTTCTCCAGCCCTCCCTCTCCCCCTCCTCCTCTCCTCTTCTTCTCCCCCTCCCCCTCCCCCTCCTCCTCCTCCTCCTCCTCTCTTCTCCCCCTCCTCCTCCCCCTCCCCCTCCTCCTCCTCTCCCCTCCGCCTCCCCCTCCTCCTCCCCCTCCTCCTCTCCTCTTCTTCTCCAGCCCTCCTCCCCCTCCTCCTCCTCTCCTCTTCTTCTCCCCCTCCTCCCCCTCCCCCTCCTCCTCCTCTCCTCTTCTTCTCCCCCTCCCCCTCCTCCTCCTCCTCTCCAGCTATTGTGGCAGTGAAACGTGACACCCTGCTTTCACTGACAGCCTCCTCAGTTTCTGTGTCTTTTTGTCCCGTGGCCTCTCCTGATGTTCCTGATGTTCCCGACGTTCCTGACGTTCCTGATGTTCCCGACGTTCCTGACGTTCCCGCCGCTGATCGATGTTAGCATGTCAACAGGTTTCAGGACACTGGAGGTTTTCACTGCGACTGAAAGTGGAAGAGGGTAAAAGTTTGGTCAAAGCGAAGGCGGCCGACTCTCTGCTGTTAACTTCCCCACCTGCTTTTTTGTTTTTTTTCCTTCTCCCTCCTTTCTCGGGCCTGTTTTCAGTGTGTCGGTATCTGCGGGAGGGAAGGAGCTGCTCATATTTTCCACTGGCGCAGTGTCGGAGTGTCTGACTGGCTGGAGCTGCTGGATGGGGGCAGGGCGGCAGGAGCAGCAAAGACCAGAGCAGAAACAACCTCCAGCCAGCCGTCTGACTGCAGCTCCACTCCGGGGGGGGTCACAGGTGGGGGTGGAGGTGGCGGTGGGTGGGGCCGGGGCCTGGGGGCGGGGCCTGGCCCCAGGCCGGGGTTGCGGTGGGACGAGCAGGTTTCGTCCAATTGAGGAATTCAGCATCATTTCTGAGTCTTTCTGCTGCTGCTTTTTCTATCTCTTCATTTTCTCTATTGATCTATCTATCACCCCAAGTGGTCAGCAGGTAGCTCCGCCCACCTGAGTCAAGGTCTGGAGGGTGGAGCTACCTGCAGGAGCTCCAGGTGTCTTCCCACTGGGGAGTTTTTCCTGCCACTGTAACATTTAAAGAGAAAAACCCTTGGATTGTTTAAATCAGATGATTGATTGATTGATTGATTGATTGATTGATTGATTGATTGATTGAGTCTGGCCCGTTTCCAAGCTCAGGTGTTCTGCTGTGGGCCTGGACCCAGTCAGTCCAGAACCTCAACAGACTGGCCTGTTAGAAGATGTGAGTTCCTCCTCTGGTTCCTGGGCAAAAGTGGAGGCTGATGCTGGAGACGTGTCAGCTGGGGGGGCGGAGCAGCAGCAGCAGCAGCAGCAGCAGCAGCAGCAGCAGCAGCAGTGGGCTGAAGCTTCCTCGCCCTCTAATTGAGTTCACCCACGATGCCGCGTGGAGGTTCTCCTCCTGCAGCGACCCTGCAGTCTGAGCTGGAGCCTGTTGCTCCACATTTCATATCCACTTATTGTCTCAGACGCAGAGAAGAAGCCTGAAAGAAAAAAAATCATATTTGAAAAGTGAGAGGTGAGAGCGGCGAGCGAGAGGTTGCTGGTTTGAATCCAGCGTCCAGGGTCCTCTGGACCTGAGAGGAGCCCACGTCCTTCCCCTCTGACTGGGTCACACTTAAAATAATAGCAGTGCAATCAGTATAATGAGAGGAATCCACAGCCAGGCACCAAGGAGGGAAGGAGGAGGAGGAGGAGGAGGAGGAGGAGGAGGAGGAGGAGGAGAAGAAGGAGAAGGAGGGAAGGAGGAGGAGGAGGAGGAGAAGGAGGAGGAGAAGGAGAAGGAGGAGGAGAAGGAGGAGAAGGAGAAGGAGGAGGAGAAGGAGAAGAGAAGGAGAAGGAGAAGGAGGAGAAGGAGAAGGAGGAGGAGAAGGAGAAGAGGAGAAGAAGGGGAAGAAGGAGAAGAGGAGAAGAAGGAGAAGGAGGAGGAGAAGAATAAGGAGGAGAAGGAGAAGGAGGAGAAGGAGGAGAAGGAGAAGGAGGAGAAGGAGAAGAAGGGGAAGAAGGAGAAGAGGAGAAGGAGAAGGAGGAGAAGGAGGAGAAGGAGAAGGAGGAGAAGGAGGAGAAGGAGAAGGAGGAGAAGGAGAAGGAGAAGGAGAAGAAGGAGAAGATTTTTGATTTTTGAAAAATAACATTTATTTGCCGCTCTCATTTCCATTGAGTCAATCAAACTACATAAATAAATAAATAAATAAATAAATAATTTTCTTGTTGTTTTTTTACGCAAGCACGTCGCTAAAAGATAGTTCCCCCTCTGTCACTGCACACAATGCACTGTTAAAAGTCCACATGTCACAGAAAAGCTCCAAGTCCCCTGCCCTCCTGTAAAACATAAAAGGAGAAGGAGGAGAAGGAGGAGAAGGAGGAGAAGGAGGAGGAGAAGTTTTTAGGGGGATTTCCACAACCTGACTTTCATGCAGCTGAGGCATATTTTTTACATTAATATATAAACGTGCCTAAATGAGTAAAACAAAGATAAAATAAAAGACACACATATACATTTAAACAGGCATAAAGTAAGAATAAAGAAAATCAACACATGAACAAATAAAACCACTGATGAATCAATGACTGAATAAGTAACTAAAAGTAACTAAAAGTAACTAAAAGTAACCAACCAATCAATGACAGAAGAAGACGTTGGCTGTGGCTGAGTTCCCCCCCACTGGTTCCCTTCATAGGCAGCACTATGCAGTGAGTAGGGGGCGCTATCACACAGTGAAAGACCACAGCTCTCAGTGACTGCAGCAGGAAGTCAGAGTCGTCTCCTCCTCCTCCAGCTCATTGATGACTGAGCAGTCCAATAAAAGCATCTGAAACATCAAACCTTCTCTGGGCAAAGCTTTCATTACCGCAAACAAACAAACAAACAAACAAACAATTAAATCATTTTAAAATATCAACTCATCAGAACTCCTCAGCTGTTGTTTTCCCAGTGCTGACTGCGGCCTCCCGTCGCACCTGCCGACTGTGAATGAAGCGGCATCAGTGCAGTGCAGCATGCAGAGGTGCCAGTGTGCAGCGTTCCCACTGCACTGCACTGCACTGCACTGCACTGCACTGCACTGCACTGCACTGGGACCCTGTCATTTGCCTGCAGGTGGGACCCACCTGATCTTCTCTGCAAACAACACATGGAGTCTGCCTGCAACCCTCAATCAGCCACAGTCTAATTGTCCCATTACAGGGCGGGCGCAGGTTTCACCTGCAGCTGACACACACTGCAGCGCTGCAGTGTGTGTCAGCTGCAGTGTGTGTCAGCTGCAGTGTGTGTCAGGTGTCTTCCAGTCTGAAGCAGTTTGTGAAAGTGTCCTGCAGCCGGGACTCGGCTGGGAGAGCAGAGAGCCTCGGGCGGGGGGGGGGGGGGGGGGGGGGGGGGGGCGAGCAGCTGCACGCAGCAACACGTGGCGGCGCTGAGCCCAGCCAGCACAGGAACTCCATTATTGTTGTCATTGTTGTCATCGTTGTGATTATTTTCGTGTTGATTGTGTTGCTGTGGACGTCGCTTGTTTCATTGAATGGTGACGTGAGCTCAGACTTCTTTCTGCTGCCTTTCATTCAGGACGTTGGGAAAGTTTGTGTTGGCGTTAGATTGTTTTGCTTGAAGTCAAGGGATGGGGTGTCAGGTGGTCCCACCTCCCTGACAGCTGATTGGCTCCTCCCAGCCTCCTGCGAACAAACACGTCCTCCTCTTCCTCCGCTCCGCTGATCAACGACTGCTTCTCCTTCCTCTCCGGAAAAGGGAGTCGCACAACTCTCACACACACACACACACACACACGCACACGGACTCCCAGGATCCTGGCTTCTCACCTGCATTGCCAGGAACCCAACAGAACCAGTTGCCTGTTGGAGGCAGAACCAGCCGAAGGGTTTTGCTCCGCCAGTCGGACTCATTGTGAGAGAATCTTGCGCCCAAACCGCCAGAGCTGAAATGTATGAGTATTATAGATGGCAGCCGCTCCAAACAGCAGAAAATTACCACTTCTATTTTAGCTCAGGGCTCAGTTCACTGGGGCGGTGAGGACAGTCCGGCTCAGAACTCCGACTCCCGAAGCTTCGTTGCAGCACAGAAATATGAGAAGAAGAAGAAGAAGAAGAAGAAAAGTTCAGTCTGAATTTGTGAACAAGAGGTGGAAAGTCTTCTTCTTCTGGTCTGAGGAGCAGCAGGACTTTGCAGTTCCCCTCCAACCACTCACTGACTCACTGACTCACTGACTCACTGACTCACTGACCTGCAGGCTGCAGTGACTGTCATCATGATGAGCTGCTGTGTGTGTGTGTGTTTTGCTGTGAGTCAGTGAGTCAGTGAGTCAGTGAATCAGTGAATCAGTGAATCAGTGAGTCGGAGTGGCTGTGAGTCTCTGGGCTGGTTGACCTCCGGCACTATCATCAGGCTGCTGAGTGCTGGTCTTCCTCTGTGTAGAAGGTTGCTGAGTGTGTGTGTGTGTGTGTGTGTGTGTGTGTGTGTGTGTGTGCACGTGGTGGATGACCGTGTGTGTGTTGGGCTGAGGACGGTGGTGGGCGGAGCCACGGCGGCGAGGTCACATCAGAGCAGAGTGAAGCTGCAAAAAGAAAAAGCTGCAACGTGTCCACGGTGGAATCATCGCTCTGCCAGCTTCTCTTCTTCTCTCTCTCTGCTCGTCTGTGTCTCCCCCCCCCCTACTGATCCTCTCTCTCTCTCTCTCTCTCTCTCTCGCTCTCGCTCATCAATCACTGGCAACTTTTTATTTCCATGTATGAGAAAACAAGAACACTGTCGTGAAACATCATCACGTCATCGTCATGTAAAAGCTCTGTCTTTTATTTCTCCACCTTAATAACAGTCTGGAATGTGTGTGTGTGTGTGTGTGTGTGTGTGTGTGTGTGTGTGTGTGTGTGTGTGTGTGTGACGTTGACGTGTTTTGCTTGTCTGGAGGTGCTCCTCTCCCTCACCAGGGTTTCCTCTCACCACGTCACCACACAGAGTGGTGCTTCTTCTCCTTCTTCTCCTTCTTCTCCTTCTTCTTCCAGACTGACCCCACTCGCATGTATGAGGAGATAAAGAGCAACATGAAAGACCTGTGTGTGTGTGTGTGTGTGTGTGTGTGTGTGTGTGTGTGTGTGAGAGCCTGAAGCTTCAGATCGTCTGGCGAGCGTCTCCTCCTCCACCACCGTCCACGTCTGAGCTGCTCAAACGTGAACTCGCTTGACATGTTGCGCCCCGAAAGAGGGCGGAGCCCCCCGCCGCTTGACATGCGCACAGGGACCGCCCCTTAAAAAAAAAAAAAAAAAAGCAAAAGAAAAAAAGCGGCGGCATATAAAAGCGGCGGCTGGTGCGCTGGTGGAAGCAGTAGGGAGTTTCTGCGAGGGTCTGGATCGGAGTTACGCACAGACCGGACCCTACCGTGTATGAGTGGAGTCTGAGGAGAAACACAGGACTTCCCCCCGTGCCGCAGAGAATCTACATGTCTAATATTTAGACATGTTCAGCTTTGTGGATATTCGGTTAGCGCTGCTGCTCAGCGCAGCAGCTCTTCTGGCCAGCGGTCAAGGCGAGGACGACAGTGAGTATCTCCACATCTCCACCTGCCTCTGCCTCTGGCGGCGGCGCGAGGCGGCGAGGCCGCCCGGGGGTGGGATGCTGAGCTCCGGGTGGCGGCGGAGGGACGAAGGGGACCGAGGTGGTCGGGGTGGGGTGTGGTGGGGTGGAGTGGGGTTGGGGGGCACGGGACGGGGCGGCGGCACATCTGGAGCCAGATGTTGCTTTGTGCGCAGCAGCAGCAGCAGCAGCTGCTGCATGCATCAGCGGTGCGCAATGGAAGGAGACCAGAGAGGGAAAGAGAAGTCAGAGAAGAAAGAAAGAAAGAAAGGAAGAAAGAAAGAAAGAAAGAAGGAAAGAAAGAAAGACAGAAAGAAAGACAGAAAGAAAGGAAGACAGAGGTTCAGTCCGCCCCAGCAGATTTTAATCAGTCTGCTGCGGCTGGGAAGTAGCTGGACGGTGGTTTTTTTTTTTTTTTTAATTTTTTTAGAACTACTTCCCAGAACACTGTGCATGTTCTGAACCACACACTCAACAGCTGCGTTTGATGGTTTGTTTATTTGTTGTTTTAACTCCGACGAAATTCCATCATCAAAAGTTTGACTACCAGTAAAAATCCTTTAAATCTGTTTTAGAAGTTTTCTGGGATGAAGCTTCGAGCTGTGTGTGTGTGTGTGTGTGTGTGTGTGTGTGTGTGTGTGTGTGTGTGTGTGTGTGTGTGTGTTCAATGTAAAAAACTGTCGTTTGGACTGTGAAGCAGGACAATGGAAAAATCTGCGTTGACGTAGACGGTGAAAAAAGTCTAGACGCTAATTAATCACCGAGAGGGTGCGGAACCTCCCGTTCTGTGGGCTGACAGCGCCACCCAGTGGTACATTCTGCACGCCCCCGCACCTCGAGCGCCAGTAACGCCGCTGTGGTTGATGTGGAGTCCTGTGTTGAGTGAAAGTGACTGAAGGAAACTTTCTCCAAGGTTCTGCTGCAGCGTTGGGACTGAACAGTGTGTTTTCCCTCCAGCAAGGCGTCTAGAAATGTTCAATTATGATGTAGATATATCTACAGATAGACATCTATCTATCTATCTATCTATCTGTCTATATGTCTATAGATATTTAGCACTCTGCTCCTCAACGTCTCAGCGCGCGGCTGTGATTAGAAAGCCTTTCAGGACTCACCTGGATTCCAGGTGTGCGACGCTCCTGTTCCAACCTGTCCGGAACGTCTCCGCGTCTCTCTGCATGTCTCTGACTCGGCACCACCCTGGTGGTCCAGCGCCACGACCCCCTCCACTCAGCAGCTCTGTCTCCCCCTTCAGGCCCATTCGGCAGCTGCACATCGGACGGACAGTTGTACAACGACAAGGATGTTTGGAAACCGGAGCCCTGCCAGATCTGCATTTGCGACAGCGGCCACGTGCTGTGCGACGACGTGATCTGCGAGGACACGTCTGACTGCGCGGACCCCATCATCCCCGACGGAGAGTGCTGCCCCATCTGCCCAGATGTCGACGGTACCCCAGCTCCCTTTACTACACCCCCCACTAGCACATCTTAGCACTGTGGCGCCATCTAGCGCCCCTCAGCGGCCGCCACAGGACCCGCGCGGGGCCCTGAGCCTGGCTCAGGATTCTCATGCTGCCTCTGGATTTACCCCCAGTGTCAGGATGGATTCCACCCTCTGGCTCTCTAGGGCCCAGAGTGGGATTTTTTTTATTTTGTTGCGTAGCTGAGACCGAGGCCTTGGCCCCTGGTGTACTGGTGTCTCCAGCTGTCTAATGTCCACCACCATACATCACAATCACCACCATCCTTATTGGCCAATTGTGTGACCTATACAAGGATTAGTTGCTGCAGCAGTTGTTGTTCATGAGCTGCCTTCAGCCACCTTCAGGCAGTGGCTTCCTGGCTGAAGGTGCAACAATATGAGGCAGTGACATATTGAAACTTGTTGCAACACTGAATTTTGTCTGGAATGTTGAAGAGGTGCTGATGTGTTTCTCTCTCTCTCTCTGTGTTCTATTGGTTCTGCAGGACCCCAGGACCCTCAGGTAGGCGGAAAGCCCTCCATCTCCCCCCTACTATCTGCTTCTGACTCAAGCGGAAGCTGGATTTATGGATCTACTTTGATCATGTTTATGTTCCTGGTGCCTAAAGTCTGCTGGAGGCATCACACTTTTGGACTTGTCTCATTTTCCCCTTCATTTTCTTCCTGTTGACCTGCAGCCACCAACCAAGGGAGGAAATGGCCCCAAGGGAGACACGGTGGGTTGGAGCATGAGCACCACACACACACACACACACACACACACACACACACACACACACACACACACACACACACACCACTACGGACAGTTCTTAATTCACCTCACATTCAACCGGTGTCATCAGCGTAGCTCTGACAGTGGTTGTGAGTTGTGTTTCTGTGGAGGCAGGTTTGTGATGATGTGATGATGATGATGATGATGATGATGGTGATAAAAACAGATGTTGCCTGTGGTCTTCATTAGCCATTAGCTTCTCCTGGACACAGATACCATAAGCCAGCAGATGTGACCTCATGTCTTGGTGACCTTTGCTATCTGGGTCAGGGGGTGATGGAAAGTTCAGGGGTCACACAATGTTCATTGGCCTCAACAGATGATGGTCCGTTGGTCAAAACCAGCGAGAGTGTCTGGTGTTTTGGACGAGTGACACGCTGGCAGTCAGTCAGAACCTCCAGAGTGAAATCCAAGCTCTCATCTTGTGGTTTGTGGCCTCTCTGCAGGGTCCTCCTGGGCCTCCTGGCAACGATGGACTTGATGGAGAGCCTGGCCTGCCCGGCCCACCTGGTCCTCCTGGTCCCCCTGGCCTTGGCGGAGTAAGTGTCCAGGATGTGGCCTTCAGCTTCCTGCCTCACGTCCTGCTGTTGGCCTTTCTTTCTCTTTTCATATTCAGAACATCCTTCAGCAGCTCTTCTGCCGTCCTCTGATGAACCGAGTCTGATCTTTCATTTCCTTTCCTTCTGCAGAACTTCTCTCCTCAGATGGGCTACGTAGACCACTCCAAATCCAGCGGCCCACCCGTCCCCGGCCCTATGGTACCAAGCCCCTCCTCCTCCTCCCGCCATCACTACATCACACCTTTGTTTACCGTTAGCTGTCTCACACTCTCACCTTTGTCAACAGGGTCCCATGGGTCCTCGTGGTACTCCTGGACCTGCTGGCTCCAGTGTAAGTCTGAGCGGAGACTTTAGCTCCCTTTTCAACTGATGCCCACGGCTCCATATTTAAAAGCAGTGTCTGAAGACCCGGTGTGACACGGTGTGTTTATGGGTTTTTCTCCTCTCCGTCTCACAGGGTCCTCAGGGCTTCACTGGACCCGCTGGTGAGCCTGGTGAGCCCGGTGCATCTGTAAGTACACGACGTGTTCTTTCTGATAAAGCTTTCACTGTGCCACACGAATCCGAATGAACATAGTCCTGATCCATCAGAGTGAATTGCCACTTCCTGTACTTGTGATTGTATTTCCTGTTGAGAGACACAATCAACATTTGGACACCTTGTGTTGAGATGTGTTGACAGTGCAGATCCACTCATTTGTTGTCTTTTCCAGGGTCCCATGGGTCCTCGTGGCCCCGCCGGTCCCCCTGGAAAGAACGGAGATGATGTAAGTGAAGAACTGGAATGACTTCTTCTGATTTATTGCCACCGGCCAACCAGGCTGGTTTCACTTGGTTCCACTGAGTGTCTGCGTGTCTCCAACAGGGTGATGCTGGAAAATCCGGCCGTCCTGGTGAGCGTGGATCTGCCGGCCCCCAGGTGAGTGATGCCTGTGCAGGTCAAAGTTCACAGACAGACTGCATGTCCTGGTAGCGTGCAGGAGAAAAGCTCAAGAACACAACTCCTGCTGTGCCCTTCCTGTAGGGAGCTCGTGGATTCCCCGGAACTCCTGGACTTCCCGGCATCAAGGGACACAGAGTGAGTCTGGAAGAACATTTAACTGAGAAAAAAGAAATGTCATCATCATGGTGGACAGTGATCTAATGCTGCTGCTGCTGCTGCTGCTCGTTGATGATGTCTGCAGGGTTTCAATGGTCTGGATGGATCCAAGGGAGACTCTGGACCTGCTGGACCCAAGGTAGGATGATGTGACGGCATGTAGAACCTGACAGAGTCTCTGGTGCAGATCATCTCATCAGATCTTGTACTGTCGGCCCACAGGGAGAGGCTGGTGCCTCTGGCGAGAACGGCGTTCCCGGAACCATGGTAGGAACGATGCTTCTGAGTCCAGTCTGAAGACAAAGCAGCACATCTTCACTAGCATTCTAGACCATTAGCATTTCCGAGCTAACGTTGAGTTTTCACGTCTGGTGCAGGGTTCCCGTGGTATTCCTGGTGAGAGAGGCCGCCCCGGTGCTCCTGGCCCTGCTGTAAGCTCCGCCTCCTCCCCACTCGCAAAGAAACTCCAGCTCATTATTACCATTCCTCTTTTTCGCCTGTTGTCAATGCTGATTTCCTGCTCCTCCTCTTCCTCCTCCTCTGCAGGGTGCTCGTGGTAATGACGGCAACTCCGGCCCTGGTGGTCCCCCTGTGAGTCCCACCTCACCTCAGCCCGTTCATGGCTCCGCCTCTAGCAATGTCACGTGGTTTATAAAGTGTGAGGATATTCCCGTCATGACGTGAGCTTCTGTCTTTGGATTCTAGGGATCCACTGGACCCGCTGGACCCCCTGGATTCCCCGGTGGTGCTGGTGCTAAGGTACCAGTGCAGTTGCCATGTCTGGTCCAATTGATGGATATTTATTCCAAGAACAATAAACAGAGACGACAGACTACAGTATCTGAAATTGAATGATATTGGTTAAAACTGAAATAAGAACCAGAAGTTGAACCAGGAATAGATTTCATTTTTCATGAGAACTTAAAAAGCTAGAAAATGAAAATGTGTGTGGTTTAGTCTTTAGTCACTTTGATCATATCTCTCTTTGCATGCACAGTCGAAGCATTGAGGCAGAATGTTTAAACTTGGTTTTCCAATTTCCTCGTACTTCTGACACACATGAAAATCATCAGTGCGGCAAATGTGAAAGTCGTCTAGGAAAAGAATGGCGTCAGGAATCACGGCCAGCACAGTGGTCGGTGATATTTTCTGATGAAAGATAAAAGAAAACTAGCGTGGAGTAGTTTTCTCGAGTGGACACTGGACACCTACTGACACCAGGTAGTGTCAGGAGGCTCCTCCTCCTAACCTGGAGGCCTCTCCACAGTCACCGCCCATCAGTCCGCCTCGTTCAGTCACCGAGCCATCAGTCATGTTTCCAGAGGTGCTGCCTCCTCACACACACCTGCTTCCGTCACAGGGAGAGACTGGACCTCAGGGAGGCCGTGGAAATGATGGACCCCAGGGATCCCGTGGTGAGCCCGGTAACCCCGGACCTGCTGGATCTGCCGGACCTGCTGTGAGTAAATCCTGGACTTTGTGCAGACTCCACTGAAAAACAAAATTGCAGTCCATTTTCCATAATTGCTGATTTTGTGTTCTTGGTGTTGGACAGGGCGCCCCTGGAACCGATGGTGCCCCTGGTGCTAAGGGTGCTACCGTACGTAGCCTTCTCATCCACCCTCACGCTTAAACCCTGTAGACCCTGAAAAGCAGAAGCTCTGACCACCACGCTTGTCTGTCTCACAGGGCCCTGCTGGTATTGCTGGTGCTCCCGGTTTCCCTGGAGCCCGTGGTCCTGCTGGAGCTCAGGGAGCTGTTGGTGCTCCTGGTCCTAAGGGTAACAATGTGAGTGGACAAGTTGATGGTGTGAACTTTGTTATAAAGGTTTGACAGAATGGCTGAGTAAAATGTCTGCTGCTGCCGACAGGGTGACCACGGACCTTCCGGTCCCAAGGGAGAGCCTGGTGCCAAGGGAGAGCCTGTAAGCCTCAGACGCTCCACAGTTCATTCTTTCATTTATCCAAAGTTTTGCGGGAGACAAAGTTTCTAAGGATCTTCCTTTATCTGTCAGGGCCCCGCTGGTGCACAGGGACTCCCTGGAAATTCTGGTGAGGAGGGAAAGAGAGGATCACGTGGTGAGCCTGGCGGTGCTGGACCTCGTGGACCCAATGGAGAGCGTGTATGTTTTCTTGTGGGCAGTTTTTTTCCTGGTGGTTCTGCAGGTGGAACGACTGACGTGGTTGACGTGTGGTGTCTCCTTTAGGGTGGCCCTGGTGCTCGTGGTTTCCCTGGTGCTGATGGAGGTGCTGGTGGCAAGGTGAGTCAGACTTCCTCCCCAGCGCATTGAGCCCATTTAAGATTCTCAGGACCTGACCCTTCTGCGCTTGTTTGATAGGGTGCCCCTGGTGAGCGTGGTGCCCCTGGCCCAATGGGAGCTCAGGGAGCCACTGGAGAGTCTGGAAGCTCTGGTGCTCCTGGCGCCCCTGGATCCAAGGTGGGTTCTGCTCTGGATTGATCACACTGCATTACTTCTGTGTAGTCGCACAACCAGTAACCGTCTCACACACACAACCTTCTGTCCACAGGGTGTGACTGGCAGCCCCGGCAGCCCCGGCGCTGATGGCAAAGCTGGACCTTCTGTAAGTTCAAACTGGGAGCGATGTGGCTGAGATAGCACAAGAGTCAGTCAGACTGTGAGAGAAAAGTATTGTAGTGAGTACTCAGGATGGCCTGTGTTTCTGATGATGTTTAGGGTGCTAATGGACAAGATGGACGCCCTGGACCCGCTGGCCCCGCTGGACCCAGAGGAGCTCCTGGAGTCATGGGATTCCCCGGATTCAAGGGACCTGGTGTGAGTTGACTGCGTTAGAGAAGCGCCGACCCTTTTCCGCAAGTCCAGGGGAGTGGAGCACTAATGCTTGTTGTTCACCACCAGGGTGAGGCTGGAAAGGCTGGTGAGAGAGGACCCGCTGGTGCTGTTGGCTCTGTTGTGAGTACCAGAAAACCGCCTGCAGAAGCAACTTGGTTGATTTTGAAGGTGGTAGCAGGTGGTAACTGGTGTGGGTGATGTTCCTGTTGTCAGGGTGCTCCTGGTAAGGACGGTGACGTTGGTGCTCCTGGACCCTCTGGCATTGCTGTATGTATCTCCTGATCAAATGCCCTCAGACAGTTTCTGACTGTGTGAGTTCTTGCGGTAACGTCTCTGCTTCTGTGATGTGTAGGGACCTGCTGGAGAGAAGGGAGAGCAGGGACCTGCTGGACCTCCTGGATTCCAGGTACCTTCTTAGAGGAGAGCAGCAGCCTCCGTGCCGCCATCCCCATTTAGCTGCTGTTTTCACTTCCAACTCATGTCCTCCACCTTGCTTCCCCATGTAGGGTCTGCCTGGACCCCAAGGTGCTACTGGTGAGACTGGCAAGCCTGGTGAGCAGGTAAGACTCCAAAACAGACTGAGGTAAAAGCGTGTATAGGCATGACCCTCGACCAACATCCGTGACCACATCTCTTCTGCTCAGGGAGGTGCCGGTGAGGTTGGACCCTACGGCCCATCTGGATCCAGAGTGAGTTTCCTCTGCCTTCTCCTCTCAACCACGACCAATGCCATTCTTCTGCCTCCAGCTTAAATTGGACTCTCTGCCATAGGGTGAAAGAGGTGCCCCTGGCGAGCGTGGTGCTAATGGTGTTGCTGGTCCCACTGGACCCCGTGGTGCTCCTGGCCCTGCTGGTAACGACGGAGCCAAGGTCGGTTAAAGAGCATCATAAGCATCCATTTTAAATTGAATGCACTTCTTGATAGAAATGGTGGGAGCGCCTCCTGTTGGTGGTCCTTGTGAATGTATCAGTAGTATTTGTCCATAATTCAATATGTTATTGGAAGTTACATATTTATCCAGAAACTTCAGTGAACTGGACAACAATAAACAGTACTGCTGCTTGTTATAACACGTTGATGTCTGATGTTTCCACCTCTATGTGCTGGTCCACAGGGAGAGACTGGTGCCGGTGGAGCGCCCGGTGCTGCTGGAGCTCCCGGAATGCAGGGAATGCCTGGTGAGCGTGGAGCTTCTGGTCTTCCCGGAGTCAAGGGAGAGAGAGTAAGTCTAGCACCTTAACTCTTCATAAGACCAAAGCTGTGTCAGTAGTAACCCTAGCAGCAGCAGCAGCAGCAGCAGCAGCAGCAGCAGTGAAGATCAGTGTCAGTCAAAGAAGTGCAGACGCCAATCACCTCAGAGGGAAATGCAGAACTTCTGCTCTTACTATTCTCAGAGGCATCTGTTGGGTCAATCACGAAGCAACGTGTGCAGAGTCTGAGGAGATTTGTGACACAACAACAACCAGATGAGATTAGATTGGAATTTATTATTGCCCTGCACTTTTGTGCAATAATATCAAAAGTCCGAAAACCACTTTAAACACAATTTGTAACACAACAGCGGCACTGAGAAAGTGCACAATAAAAGCAGTGCTGAGGTGAACTGAAAAGACTCTGGAAGAGGCAGGAAGTGATGCAGCAGTAAAATAAAAGTCAGACGAACCAGGTAGCGCCAGCTCCACGCTGCCTGCGAGGCCACTTAGTGTCTGCAACCGTGGAGTAACCAATGGCAGTTCAGACTCCGCCTCTCCATCCTAAACGAGTTGCTCCTTTTAGGGAGAAGCTGGTATCAAGGGAGGCGAAGGAGCTTCTGGCAAGGACGGAGCCCGTGGTCTGACTGGTGCTATTGGACTGCCTGGACCCTCTGGACCTCAGGGTGAGAGGGTAAGTAGGAGAAGCCATGACCAATGACATCACAACACCATGGTGACACATGGTGTTTAGAAGCTGAGCTTGTTGTTCTGCTGGCAGGGTGAGCCTGGCCCTGTTGGAGTGTCTGGACCCACTGGACCCCGTGGTGCCCCTGTAAGTTCCTCCACTCCAAAATGCACATCCATGGTGTGTCTTCTGGGTTTGACTAAACATCTTCCCTCCACAGGGTGAGCGTGGAGAGACTGGACCTGGTGGAGCCGCTGGTTTCGCTGGAGCTCCTGTGAGAATGCCGAGCCTCGGTCACATGTTGAGAAGCTTTGCGTTTAATCAAAGTGCAGCAAGAATAAAGTTGCTTCTGCTTCTATTCCACCTCAGGGTGCTGATGGCCAGCCTGGTGCTAAGGGAGAGACTGGTGCCACTGGACCCAAGGGAGATTCTGGTGCTCCAGGACATGGTGGACCTGTCGGAGGTGCTGGTCCTCAGGTAAAATAGTGACGAGGATGTCTTTGCTGAG
Source organism: Nelusetta ayraudi (assembly GCF_046127955.1). Taxonomy (NCBI): domain Eukaryota; kingdom Metazoa; phylum Chordata; class Actinopteri; order Tetraodontiformes; family Monacanthidae; genus Nelusetta; species Nelusetta ayraudi. The sequence continues at coordinate 16,323 of NW_027466280.1, forward strand.
CTAAAACTGAAAAGCTAAAATTATATTCACAAGTGACCTCAAATCAGACCGAATAGTAAACTTCATCAGTGGAAGTCCTGTCAGGTGTACCAAAGCACCATTAAACTGAGTGTCCTCTTTGACCTTGTGTATTTTCTCCGCAGGGACCTGCTGGTCCTCCTGGACCCAAGGGTGCTTCTGGTGGTATTGGAGCTCCTGTAAGTATGATGATATCTTCATATTCAAAGGAGATTTGGTGGATGCTGGATGCTCACCTTGTCCTCGTCTGGCTGTGTGCAGGGTGCTACTGGCTTCCCTGGACCTGCTGGCAGAGTTGGACCTCCCGGCCCCGCTGTGAGTTTCACCCCAAACTCGTCCACATGCACAAGACATTAAGAATGAATGAGCCTCAGCAATGGGAAAACCATCAGAAATACATGGAAACAGACCAAAACATGTTGAAAGAAGCACCCCAAAGACACAAAGTTGTCATCAACAAAAGAAGACACACGTCTCACAGCTCTGGGAGTCCAGACGGGTCTAAAGTTCAGAGCTTTTTGGGTGGAGCCACTCATTTAGTTTAGACACGACACAGTCACCTCTCGCTGTCACCAATGTGAGGCCTAACGCTTGTGGCTGCACTTGTCCAGGGAGTTGCTGGACCACCCGGACCCCTCGGACCTGTTGGCAAGGATGGCGCTAGAGGAGCTCGTGGTGAGACTGGTCCTTCTGGTCGCCCTGGTGAGATTGGTGGTGTTGGAGCCCCAGGACCTAGCGGAGAGAAGGGATCCCCTGGTTCCGATGGTGCCCCCGTGAGTGTCCCGGTAAACTTCGCATAATGCCCACAGTTATGTATCATTGCTGACTGCCTGCTGTGGCATCTTGTTCAGGGCGCCGCTGGTACCTCTGGACCTCAAGGTATTGCTGGACAGCGTGGTATCGTAGGTCTCCCCGGACAGCGTGGTGAGCGTGGTTTCGGTGGTCTGCCTGGACCTGCTGTGAGTCATCACCCCTGGCACAGACTTTGCTCCCAGACTGAAGGGATCCACACTGATCTGTGACCGTCTCTTCCTCAGGGTGAGCCTGGAAAACAGGGACCTCACGGAGTCGTTGGTGAGCGTGGAGCCCCCGGACCTGCCGGAGCTCCTGGATTGGCTGGAGCCTCTGGAGAGGCTGGCCGTGAGGTAGGAGGCTTTGCTCTGTCTAAATGTGCACAGACATGCACACTTACGTGGAGCCCAAAACACATTTTTTACCTGCCCCTTTTTTGACAGGGATCCACCGGTCACGATGGTTCCCCCGGTCGCGATGGACCCACCGGCCCCAAGGTGACTTCTTGGTTCCTCAGTAAAAAAGAATCCAGCTGCTTCCTTTAGCTGTGCTTCACAGTCTGACCAGAGATCTCCTCAAACAGGGAAACCGCGGTGAGGCTGGTGTTGCTGGACCCCCTGGACCTCCTGGTGCTCCTGGTGCTCCCGGTTCTGTTGGCCCATCTGGCAAGACTGGTGACCGCGGAGAGTCTGTGAGTGACATTTTTCGGCCTGGTGAAAAATGGTTCGACAACTTTGTAGGCAATGGACTGCTTGACCTTCATGGATTGATTGCTTTGTCATGTTCCTTTAGGGTCCCGCTGGTTCTGCTGGTCCCTCCGGTCCTGCTGGAGTTCGCGGTCCCGCTGTATGTTCAACTTCGTACACAATTTGAAGCTATGAACCTTTGGGATGTTGCTCAGATCTTGTGCCAACTGACTTGCTGCTGCTGCTGCTTCCGCTTAGGGCCCTGCTGGTGCTAAGGGAGACAGAGGAGAGGCTGGTGAGGCTGGAGAGAGAGGCCACAAGGGACACAGAGGATTCAGCGGCATGCAGGGTCTGTCCGGACCTGCTGTGAGTAACAGCTTCAAACTGCTTCTGTCCAAAGTCTTTTCGGTATAAGGGACCTTGACGTTGTCATTGCTAAATGTGTGATTCCTGCAGGGATCTCATGGTGAGAGAGGACCCGCTGGTGCCTCTGGACCCGCTGGACCAAGAGTAAGACTTTTGCACACAAAACCAACAAATCAGAGACTCTTAAACATGTAAGTAGCATGCTAAACTATTGCGCTTCCCGTCGCAGGGACCTGCTGGATCCGCCGGCTCCGCTGGTAAGGATGGCATGAACGGACTGCCTGGACCCATTGGACCCCCTGGACCTCGTGGCCGCAACGGAGAGATGGGACCTGCTGTGAGTGACATCTCTCAGTTCCAGAGCAAGTTCTTTAACACTTCATCTGCATTTTGTAATCGGCTGACATCTCCCAACAGGGTCCTCCTGGACCTCCTGGACCTCCTGGACCAGCCGGTGCTCCCGGTGGTGGATTCGACTTCATCAGCCAGCCAATCCAGGAGAAAGCTCCTGATCCCTTCCGTGGTGGCCACTACCGCGCTGATGACCCCAACATGATGCGCGACCGCGACATGGAGGTTGACACCACCCTCAAGACCCTGACGCAGAAGGTGGAGAAGATCCGCAGCCCTGACGGCACCCAGAAGAGCCCCGCTCGCATGTGCCGTGACCTGAGGATGTGCCACCCTGAGTGGAAGAGCGGTGAGTAGTGCAGAGATCTGCTGCACCAGCAGATTGTGGGCGAGCTCGGATTGACACGGACTCATCTTCCTGACTTTCAGGCACCTACTGGGTGGATCCCAACCAAGGATCTCCTCTGGATGCCATCAAGGTCTTCTGCAACATGGAGACTGGTGAGACTTGCGTCAACCCAAGCGACAACACCGTCCCCATGAAGAACTGGTACCTCAGCAAGAACACCAAGAAGCACGTCTGGTTCAGCGAGTCCATGACCGGTGGATTCCAGGTGAGCAGTCCAAAGCAAAGAGATTCAACCTCCACGAGCAGACCCCATTCGGCTTCACCGGCCCACTTACGGAAACCTTTTTCCTCACTCGATTCCACAGTTCCAGTACGGCAACGAGGGATCTGACCCCGAGGACGTCAGCATCCAGATGACCTTCATGCGCCTGATGTCCAACCAGGCCTCCCAGAACGTCACATACCACTGCAAGAACAGCGTGGCCTACATGGACGCCGCCACCGGCAACCTGAAGAAGGCTGTGCTGCTCCAGGGATCCAACGACGTGGAGATCAGAGCCGAGGGCAACAGCCGCTTCACATACACCGTCAGTGAGGATGGCTGCACGGTCAGTACCTTCTCTCCTCGCAAGCCCTCACAGTACCTTGTAATATCTCACAGTACCTCACAGTACCTCACAATAGCTTGTAATACCTCACAGTACCTCACAGTACCTTGTAATACCTCACAATACCTCACAGTACCTCACAGTACCTCACAGTACCTCACAATAGCTTGTAATACCTCACAGTACCTCACAGTACCTTGTAATACCTCACAATACCTCACAGTACCTCACAGTACCTCACAATACCTTGTTATACCTCACAATACCTCACTGTGCTTGTTTTCTTCTGAAAAACGCTGACTGTTGCCTCTTTCTGTGCCCACAGTCACACACTGGCACATGGGGCAAGACAGTCATCGATTACAAGACCTCGAAAACATCCCGCCTGCCCATCATTGACATTGCTCCTATGGATGTTGGTGCACCTGATCAGGAGTTTGGCGTCGAAATTGGTCCCGTCTGCTTCTTGTAAAAAAATGAACGAAATATGGACATGACGTTGTTGTTTTTTTCTAGCAGTCATCTCTAAACCCCGCCCCCCCCCCTTTTTTTTCTATGCATTGAAAACCCATTCGGCTGCCATTGGTCCACATGCTTAAAACCACTCTACTGAAGACGGTCTCTGTGTTTTTTCCAACTGCGAGAAGTGTTTTTTCAGGACTGCTACTCCAAAACCAAAGCCAACCACAAGGACACTTTGAAAAGAAACTTTTGTTTCCACCGGCAACAAGAAAATAATATATGCTTGTGTAAAAAAAAAAATTCCCCTGGAGATTAAGAAAGAAAACCCAAAACCCAACGGTGCAATGAAACACAGGTGACTTTTGCCATTCTTCTACCACTGCGGAAGGACATTGAAAACAACAAATGATATGTACCATTTTCCTGGTGTTAAATAAATTGTAAAAAGTGTGAAGCGTCTTCTTGTTCTAAATTTGTGCGGTAAAAACATCGCCGTGGGGAGAGCAGCAAAAGAGCCAGGCGGTCCTTAGCAATACGCAGAGACGGCTACCTCGCAACAAGAAGTCACCGCTCGGCTTTTTCTCAAACTGAAAGGGTTTTTTTTTTTTTTTTTTTTACACAAGTGTATTGTGGCCACAGTCAAAGGTGCTATTGAGATTTCAAGGAGGTCCGGTCGGTGTTTGATGGCGACGTCTCACACTGTAACGGTTGCCACTAATGCCTGCGGAACCTTCTGGTGCTACTCGACCCTCCGCCCGTTGTCTTGTTGTCTGTGCAGTGCAACTGTTTTCTTCTTGAGGCGTTGCTGTGATTCCAGAAAGCAGGAGAGCTTCCTGGGAGAAGGCCACCACTGCAGATGTATTGCATGCAATCCTGTCTGTAGCCAAGCAAAAGCAAGTGTCTCTGGTTCAATATCATTTTGCTGCCGGTTCTGTTCAGTGTCCGTTCTTCTGTCTGTTTGCCCTCCTGTGGAAAAACCCTCCTCACTAAAAGCCTGGAAAGAAAAAAAAAAAAAAAAAAAAAAAAAAAAAGAAGCGGCACAACTCTGCCCCCTCCTGTTTATGTTGTTTGTTGATGTCTTTCGCGAAGGGTTTCTTAAAAAATGAATTTGAAGCAGACCCACTTTCACGGGAGAGATTCTGTACTTATTTTGTACATGTATAATAAATTGAGATGTTTTTAATTATTGTGGGTGCTGAAATAAAGCATGTGAAGTGGTCTCCTCAGTGGCCGAGTTTTCACTGTCCTCTTTTGCAACTGTTGTGAAACTGCAGTCAGGAGTTGGAGGCGAGTCCGTTTGTGAACTTTTCTCTTTCAACCCCTCCCACGTGGCGCTGCTGAGAACTCCACCGTTGCACAGCAGCTGCACCGACCACAGTTTGATCAGGCGGCAGTGAAAACAAAGCCTGCAGAAAATCCCCTCATTGTTCGATCGGATTTCTGCAGAAACCCTGCTTGGAACTAAACTACGGCGCTGACCTTTGACATTAGTTGTTTATAATCTCTATTTCTTGAACATATAACAGAATTATTGTTTTTTTCCCCCCTTGTAGGTGCGTCAGGCCCTCAGCCCTAAAACTTTGGCGCCCCCTGCTGGATAGCTATCAAACAGTAGCAAACAACCAAAGAGTCAAAGTACAGTTGAGCATAGATGAGAGACGACACAGCGGCGGGTCGGCGCCCTCTACAGGACTCTGGACCAATCACAACCTAAAGTCTTTTAACGTGACTTGGGCATCACGTGGCAACACGCAGCTGAAGAAACAAAATGAGCAGTGTGCCTTAAAAGTCTTTATTTGCAGAGTTTGGATAAGATAGCAGGTAAAACAGGACGGCGTGTGCAACTCATTTCACTTTTACCACATTTTAGCCACTAAAGAAATCTGGAGGTAAAGAAAAAAAAAAGAGAAAATCAAAAAGACAGGCAGGAAATAAAGAGCAGCAAAGACAGGCAGGTCACTCAGAGACAGCATCACCTCACTGCCTGGGGGGCGTGAGAAAGCACAAGCAGCGTGACTTTCTGCGCTGCCACGGCTTGAGGTGAACTTCCTGTGCTGACTTTACCTGGGCAGGCTGTCGCTGTACGGGTCACTGTGGGGGGTGGGGGGGGTGGGGGCACACAGGTGAGGAGGAGAGCAGGCCGACAGGGAGAGGAGAAGGGGAGGAGAAGGTGAGGAGGTCTTACTGCTGGGCCAGGATGAGCGGGACGCTGGGGCTGTCGGAGCGCAGGAGCGGGGCCTCCTGGCCGCTGCGGCTGTTGAACATGGGCAGCGTGGACAGAGGCGGAGCCGCCGGGCCGCGGCTCCCGGCCATGGTCCGCAGCTCCTCGCCGTTGCCCTGGATGGTGTGGTGGTGGTACAGCTGGATCCTGGAGCGACAACACAGCAGGGGGGGCGCCGTGGGGGTCAGTCCAAGGTCACAGACTTTACTGCTGCACCAGTGTTGCCAAACCCCCACCCCCACCCCCCATCCCCTCCCCCAGCAAACCCAAAAATAGCTACTGGCCGTCCAGGCAAAGGACGTGAGCGGCGCCAGAAGAACAACAGCGGCAGTGACAGTCGAGAACGCAGTGACTGAGGACCCAATGGAACCAGCAGGAAACATTCTGCTGGACCTGGACTGAATGCACTCAGCATGTGAAGCCAAGTGGCTCTGGTTTCTGTGAACCGACTCCACAATGTTGAGTGACAGCGCCCCCTACTGGCAGGCTGCTCTGCTGCGGCCTGGAAGCTTTTATTCTTCTATCATCTTTTACACTTGGTCACCATCCATGTTCAGAGGTGGGTGGTGGCAGCACTGGGATCAGTTACACTGCTTGTGGTCTGAGGACTAAATATAGCCAGGAGGTGACTGAGTGGACTCCACCCCCTCCACCAAGACACTCACTGGTTGGTCCGTTCGTTCCTCTTCTGCCTGCAGATGGAAAAAGAGGAGGAGTCACACCGCTGTTGCCTGAGATCCATCATTTGTAGATGTTTGACTCGTGACGATGATGATGACGATGATGATGATGACGATGATGATGATGATGATGATGATTGCTCTTACACTCCCTCCCGCCTGCCACACATGATGTAGGCCAGCAGCAGGCACAGGACCACGGTGATGATCAGGGGCACGATGACGGTCACCAGGTAGTCTGGGAACAGATCCCTGCTGGGCGGAGACTCCGGGAAGTCCAAGTCTCCGCCCGCCTCCAGAATCCCCGCCCCCGCGGTGGGAGGGGGCGGAGTCAGCGGCTGCTTGGTCAGGTCAAACTGCCAGGAGGGAGACCGTTAGTGGAGGTGTGTGTGTGTGTGTGTGTGTGTGTGTGTGTGTGTGTGGTGGGGGGGGGGTCCTCACCAGCTCCGTCTTGCACCAGGTGATGCAGTTGCTGGGGATGCTGCAGAAGTTGCATCCTCCTGGTACTTTGACCTTGGCTCCAGACCCACACTGCTGCTGGTGTCCAGGCTGCAGGACCATCAGCAGGCAGGGCGAGAAGAACTGCGCAGAGCCCACCTTCACATACACACTGACACACAACACAGCCACCGGATTGACTGCCTGACTGACTGCCTGACTGACTGCCTGACTGACTGATGAGTTTATTGAAGTGTCAAACACCCTGATTGGTTGCCCAGCCCTCATGGACTTATTAGACACTGATCAATACATTTGTCAGAAAATATTCCCACAATTGCATCAACGATACCCACGTGTGTGTGTGTGTGTGTGTGTGTGTGTGTGTGTGTGTGTGTGTGTCTTCACCCTTCAAAGTGTCCCGCCAGAGGAAGAGGGACTCTGCCGCCGCGGTCCAGGGCGCTGCTGATGTTGACGATCTCCAGCGTCTCGGTGTCCCACAGCTTCTGCAGGTCCTGCTGGATCTCGTCCTGAACACTAGAGGGCAGCACCTTCTCGATCTCCCTCAGCTTGATGAAGAACTCAGCCTGGTAGGGCAGCGGCTCCTCTGCGGGAGTCACACACGTTCACGTCAGCTCGCCAGTGACCTCCAGTTGAGACACAGGTGGGTTGGAGCCCGAGCGCACCACACAGACACACACACACACACAGACACACACACAGACACACACACACCTGGCACCACGCTGATGATCAGGATGTGTCTGGTTGTGTCGTAGCTCCTCTTGTTGAAGGCAAAGATCTGTCAGACAAACACACACACACACACACACACACACACACACACACACACACACACACACACACACACACACACACACACACACACACACGCAGTTTGTCTCCATTGTCACAATACAACCATGTTTGTCAAGCTGAGCGCGGTGCAGGACAACAGGATGCAGTGTTGCCATCCTGCTCGGAGCCTCAGTGTGGCACGGACTGCTGGAACCTGATTGGTCGGTTTTTAGCTCTCTCCAGTGAGTCATGACCTGTCACTCAATCACAGTCTTTGCTGTTGTTGGTGTCATTACAAAACAACATGTTTCTGCTTTACTTTCTGATCTACATCCATTTGAAGGAAGTTCATGTGTGTGTGTGTGTGTGTGAGACTGTGTGTGTGTGTGTGTGAGACTGTGTGTGTGTGTGTGTGTGAGACTGTGTGTGTGTGTGTGTGAGACTGTGTGTGTGTGTGTGTGTGTGAGACTGTGTGTGTGTGTGTGTGAGACTGTGTGTGTGTGTGTGTGTGTGAGACTGTGTGTGTGTGTGTGAGACTGTGTGCGACAGAAAGTTCAACATCTCCTCAGACCTCCAGACCTCCAGACCAGTGAGACCAGCGAGACCAGGAGACCAGGAGAGCCTGACTGTGATCAGCGTGTCAGTGAGCTGCACGTTCCTCCTCCTCCTCCTCCTCCTCCTGGTCCTCCTCCTCCTCCTCTTCTCCCACCTCCTCCTGCTCCTCCGCTGAGGTGCTGAGGCAGTGTGGTTACCTCGATGATGTTCTTGCCAGGAGCCAGCGGCGTGCCGTACAGGAAGCCGTTGTCGTACGGGTGCCTCTGGGTGAAGCGCAGCCACTCTGGGAGGTCGGGGAAGTACTGCCGGTTGCACTTGAAGGTCATGGGGTCGTCATACAGGCGACCAGCTTCCAAACAAGTCAAACCATCATCATCATCATCGTCGTTGTCGTCGTCGTGCTCACAGCTAAGCATTCCAATCAGAGGGCGGTGCAGATGGAGGAGACCTTCTCACCGTAGAGTTTGGAAAGAGGCTCAAAGTCGCTCTGGAAGGTTTCTCTCATCACCTCGTAGGAGAACAGCTTCCCCACCGGGACGGTGAACTTGATCTCCGCAGCGGCGCCCAGGAAAACAGCAACACAAACTGCACAAACGCACAAAGCAGGCGACCACAACTGAAAACACAGGCAACAACAACAACAACAACAACAACAACAGCAGCAGCAGCAACAGCAGGCAGAGGTGGACTCTGTGTGTGTCCACCAGGCTTTGGTCAGAGGACTGAAGACTTGCCTGCCAGAGAGAAGAAGCAGCTCCTGCTGCTTGCCGCCATCTTGCCGAGGGCTGTGAGTGACAGCAGCAGGAGGAGCAGGAGGAGGAGCAGCAGGAGCGGCGCCGCCCCACACCAACACATGGCGCTGCTATTTTAGACCCACTCACCCAAAAACATCCAGCAGGCTCGGCTCAGTGAGCGTGGAGACCACGCACCTCATCAGCAGCCAGGAGACCAAGTCACACAGTCACCCAACACAGAAGACCTGAGACCAGGTTCCCCTCCACCAGGTTCTCCTCCACCAGGTTCTCCTCCACCAGGTTCTCCTCCACCAGGTCCCCACAACCAGGTTCTCCTCCACCAGGTCCCCACCACCAGGTTCCCTCCACCAGGTTCTCCTCCACCAGGTTCTCCTCCACCAGGTTCCCACCACCAGGTTCTCCTCCACCAGGTTCTCCACCACCAGGTTCTCCTCCACCAGGTTCTCACCACCAGGTCACCAGGTCTCCATCCAGGAACCAGCGTCTCTGTCCAGTCCATCCTTCACTGCATTTCACAATAAACCTCTGTGAGGCCCTCTGTGATGTCCCAAAGGGGACCAGTCAGAGACCACATCCCCGGTCTGAAACTGCGGTGTCTTTGTTTCCATCTAAATAACTATCAGCCTCATCAGAGCGGTGCTTCACTTCATTCACCTATCAGTGATTTAATAATAATCATTTAAGATGAACTTCTTCTATTTTTAAAAAAAAATATATTAAAAAAAACGTTTAAATATTTAAACCAGAGCAGTTGTGTGGAGCAGCAGGAGATGAGAACGCTGGAACAGTCGAGCGTTCCAGTGACTCTCACTGTTTCATCTCCAGTCCAGTGGAACCTTTATATCTCATAGGTCTGAGGAGGTTCTCGGGCCTCGGGGCCTTCTAGAGTCCAGGCTCAGTCTGCAGAAAGAGATTTGAGATGTAATTCTGCAAGGGAAACGCTAGGTGGCGCTATTGCATTCCTGTTGACCCGCAGCTGCACAGCATTCCTTCAGCCGCTGAGAGGTGAAGGAGGCCAGGGTGACGGATCGCTGTGACGCTTCTGGAGACCAGAGGCGGAACCAGGAGCCTTTTGTCTGGCCGCTGCAGGAGCTTCTCAGCGCGAGACAGCAGGCAGGAAGCGACAATGTGGACTGCTGCTGCAAAATAGCGGATGTGCCGCTGGTCAAGGAGGCGGCGACAGAGGCTCCTCTGGGTCCTAGTGCTGGCACTGTTCTCTGAGCAGACGTACAACCGCCCCCACCCTCCCCCCGGAACGCCTGTTAGCTGACACGGATTTAGCATTAGCCACTTATTTTGTCCTCAGCTAGTCGGTTCATTGTTGTAACCGCCCTGTTCTTACAATGCATCTCTTATTTCACCTGTACGTGTACTTTTCAAGCACAACCTTGTATGTCCGTTTAGCCGATGTTGTTATTTATTCAGCTAACTAGCCTAGCCCCGTCCTGAACACCGGGGACCAAACGTCTTCCCTGTTTCCCCCAATACACGTCCTGTTTTTATTTAAATCAAGTGAACAAATAATAACAATAAATAAGCAACACATTTTCTAAACATACAGAGGGGGCATACTTTAAGTAAACTGCAATCTCTGAGTAGACTTCTAGTATCACGTGAGTATCTCATTGCTGAGCCAAGTGTCCTGCTTTTCCAAGCTAGCTGTGCTAGCCTTAGCCCCACTATTCATCTGTCAGTGTTTGTGCATCATTCCAGCTAGCTGGCTAACTGTTGCTATAAGTGGGTCAACATTTATTTGACTCGACTGACCCAGTCACGGTGGATAATCTGACTCGCTACATGTGAACAGAACGGAGCGGCTGTCTGTCTCTGGGCTCTGCGGCTCCGCCCACTGAGCAGGCAGATGTTGGGGAAAGTGGATGGGGCGGGCGCTAGGACCCCGCGGCTCCCTGCAGTGGCGGCGGCGGCGGCGGCGGCAGCGGCGTAGAGGAAGCAGACATCTGCAGGATGAAGAGATCAAAATGATGCTGCCTGCAAAAAGGGATTAATCGTAAGCAATCTGTCGGCGCTGCGGCTAAATCCGCGCGGAGGTCCTCCCTGATCGATGCGGAGCTCGCTCGAGGCTCCGCCACCACGTCGGCGTGGCATTGTTGGAACCGCGAGCTGGTGACAGATGCATCGTGGCCGCTTCCTCAGCTGCCTCCCTCGGCCGTGAATCGCAGCGGGTGCAGCAGGCAGCAGGCTGCAGGCCTCTCTTCATCCTCTCTTCATCCTCTCTTCATCCTCTCTTCATCACACGCTTCTTGTTGTTGTTCCTCCTCCTGGCTCGCCGGGACTCCTCGACATTCGGAGGGAAGGGAGGCCCAGACATGCCGCGGCCGAGCCGCCCGCTGTGACGCCTGACCGACCGACCGACCGACCATGATGAAGACGGAACCCACCTCCAAGAGCACCGGCTCCGGCTCCACGCTCCGGAGCCCGTCCCCGCACAGGAACGCGTACGAGGCGGGGATGCAGGCCCTGAAGCCCGTGGGCTGCAGCGCCGCCAACGGGGACGTGCAGGAGGGGCCCCGGGGCCGCAGGTACGGCTCCAATGTGCACCGTATCAAGAACATGTTCCAGCAGATGCAGAGCACCGCCCCGGCGGCCGAGGCGGAGGGCGAGGACCCGGGCCGGAGCGCCGACAAGGCGGCGGCGGCGGCGGCGGCGGTGCGTCTGTCGCTGCCCAGAGCCGGCAGCCTCAACGAGAACGTGGACCACAGCGCGCTGCTCAAGCTCGGCTCCACGGTGTCCGAGCGCGTCAACAAGTTTGACGTCAAGCCGGAGAACGGCCACCAGCAGCGGGCGTCGTCGCCCAGCTACTCCAAGCTGCAGGAGACCCGGCGCATCTTCGAGCAGCAGCAGATGCAGCAGATGCAGCAGATGCAGCAGCAGCTCCAGCAGCAGCAGCAGGAGAAGCTGAGCAGCTGCAGCAGCAGCAGCAGCAGCAGCTGCAGCAGCAGCAGGGTGCTGCTCAAGGCGGACAGCAAGGCCTGCAGCCTGTCGGACGGCCGCCTGGACATGGCGCGCTTCAACGGCAGCACGGAGTCCCTGGACAGCCTGGACACCAGCGAGGCGGTGTCGCCCACCGTCAGTCAGCTCAGCGCCGTGTTCGAGCGCGCCGCCGAGCTGCGGAACAACCTGCACCGCCTCTCCTCCACCCCGCCACTGCCCTCCCGGGGCGTCAGCGCCAAGGTGGGCGTGCTCAGCTCCCGGGTCATCGGCAAGAGGGCCAGCGCCCTGGCGGCGGCCCGGGACGAGGAGCTGCAAGGCCGGAAGGCGGCGGAGGGGCCCCCGAAGACCCCCAGGGGCCGCGGGACCTCCCCGTCCGAGAGTGTCAACGGAGGCCAGCGCCCCCCGGTGGCCGATCACCTCAGCGCCACTGAGCAGCCGCGAGAGAAGAGGGTGTCCGACGCAGGCGTGGAGGCCAAAGCCCAGGCGGAGGAGGAGGTGGAGGTGGAGGAGGAGCGCGGGAGCAAAGGTGTGGGCCACCAGAACGGAGAGAAGAGCAGCGGAGGCCAGCGGGGGATCCAGGAGGAGGAGCGGACGCAGGCGGGGCTCGACATCAGCGGCTACAGCGCCGTGGGGGGGGAGGAGGAGGATCAGGAGGAGGCGGAGGAGGAGGAGCAGGAGGAGGCGGAGGAGGAGGAGGAGGAAGATGAGCCCTACGAGCCCGAGTCCAGCTGTGTGGAGATCCCTGGGCTGCCCCTGGAGGAGGAGCCGCCCCCCTCCAGGAAGATCCGCTTCAGCCTGGAGCCCATCAAGGTGAGCAGACCTTCAGCAGCAGCAGGTAGGGTGGCAGGTGTCACCTCCCAGCATGCACCTCACCTCCTTTGTTTTAATCAGCCACCGAGGTCTAGTTCGGAGGTGTGGATGTGACCTTTGAACTCGTCGGCCGCCACTGACGCTGACATTTTGATTCCAGCCTGTATCAACACGGGGCTTTGCTCTCTCGCTCACCAACAGAAGGTCCTGCATTCCTCCTGTGCAGCTGACTGGCCGGGTTCACGCAGGAGCTGCTGCACTGCAGATACTTATCAGTGCAGCTAGCAGCTAGCAGCTAGCAGGAGAGCCTCGGCTAATTAGTGCTGCTGCTCTGAGGTGTTGACGACCGTGTGTGTGTGTGTGTGTGTGTAAGCGGCAGGAGGTGGATGATTGGGGTGGGGGGGAGGGGGGGGGCTTTTCGGCACCTCTGTCTTTAACTTCTCAGCACAGGAAGTGACATTATTTCTTTATTTACAGAATCAATCTACCCATCCACCTATCTACCTATCTACCTATCTATCCATCTCTCTATCCATCCATCCATCTAGCTCTCTATCCATCCCTCTATCCACCTATCTATCTATCTATCTATCTATCTATCTATCTATCTATCTATCTACCTACCAGAGTCAGGTTGTGAGGCTGTGTTGTTGCTGAGGTGGTCCTAGAGTTCCACCTTCACATGGTTCTGATGGAGGCACCTGATGACAAGGTCCACTCAATGCTACAATAATGCAGAAAGTGTCTCTGAACTAAAGATCTTCCACTGCCTGCTCCAGGATGGAATCAGGTCCCCCTGGTGGTGAGCGTCTTATCCGACAGGTAGAACGTTAGCAGAACAGGAAGACATTCAGTCTGAGAGTCCCACGTGTTTGGATGATTCCTGGTGTACCCAGGCAGAGGAGCTTGACAGTGAAAACCCTGCAGCAGAGGCCTGGACTGGAGGCCTGAACTGGAGGTCTGAACTGTGGAGGTCTGAACTGTGGAGGTCTGAACTATAGAGGCCTGAACTGTGGAGGTCTGAACTGGAGGTCTGAACTGTGGAGGTCTGAACTGTGGAGGTCTGAACTATAGAGGCCTGAACTGTGGAGGTCTGAACTGTAGAGGTCTGAACTATAGAGGCCTGAACTGTAGGTCTGGACTGGAGGCCTGAACTGTGGAGGTCTGAACTGGAGGTCTGAACTGTGGAGGTCTGAACTATAGAGGCCTGAACTATAGAGGCCTGAACTGTGGAGGTCTGAACTGGAGGTCTGAACTGTGGAGGTCTGAACTGTGGAGGTCTGAACTGTAGGTCTGGACTGGAGGCCTGAACTGTGGAGGTCTGAACTGTGGAGGTCTGAACTGTAGAGGCCTGAACTGTAGAGGCCTGAACTGTGGAGGTCTGAACTGTGGAGGCCTGAACTGTAGAGGCCTGAACTGTAGAGGTCTGAACTGTAGAGGCCTGAACTGTAGAGGCCTGAACTGTGGAGGTCTGAACTGTAGAGGTCTGAACTGTAGAGGTCTGAACTGTAGAGGTCTGAACTGTAGAGGCCTGAACTGTGGAGGTCTGAACTGTGGAGGCCTGAACTGTAGAGGTCTGAACTGTAGAGGTCTGAACTGTAGAGGTCTGAACTGTAGAGGTCTGAACTGTAGAGGCCTGAACTGTGGAGGCCTGAACTGTGGAGGTCTGAACTGTGGAGGCCTGAACTGTAGAGGTCTGAACTGTAGAGGTCTGAACTGTAGAGGCCTGAACTGTGGAGGTCTGAACTGTAGAGGCCTGAACTGTGGAGGTCTGAACTGTGGAGGTCTGAACTGGAGGTCTGGACTGGAGGTTCACTCGGGGGGGGCAGGGCTTCAGAAAAACCACTGAGCCTCTTCACGCTGAATCAGTGGCGTCTTTGTGATGGAGATGGTTGTGGGCGGGTGCTGGGTCAAGTGGGAGGGGCTCCAGTGTCACACTGTCACAAAGTCCAAACAGGAAGTGACCATTTTTAGCTCCTCTGTGTGGCTGCTGTCACGCCAAAGCGGCTTCACACTGGACCCTTTGTCTCCTCCTGCTGCCACCACCACCTCCTCCTCCTCCTCTTCCTCCTCCTACTGCTGCTGCCACCTCTTCTTCTTCTTCTTCTTCTTCTTCTTCTTCGCTCCTCTCCTTCTTTGTCACCCATCTCTCCCACTGCTGGTAAAAATAGCAGCATTGTTGTAGTCTCCGCCCCCTGGCCGCCAGCAGGAAGCTGCTGCCTCTCAGAGTGTCTGGCTCGGCTGTGAACACCGTCAGTCGTCCAGAAGAACCTGAAGGTGTTTGTGGATGGAGTGTTTCCCAGCGGCGCCCCCTGCCATCCAAACTGGGAATCCTCTCTTGTTGTGTTGCTTATTTTCCTTGTTCACTCATCAGCTGCTTTTCCAAAACAACAACAACCCCCTGATAATCCCCCTCCTCCCACACACACACACACACACACACACACACACACACACACACACACACACACACACACACACACACACACACAGTACCCCTGCCGTCCTGCAGGGCGGCGCTGTGTTCAGCGTCGTGACTTTTCTTTGGAGTTGCTGCGACAGGCGCCGTTACACAACGTCTCACTCTCGACTCACTCTGCTCAGTCTGACCCGTCGTCATCGTCACTCCAGCTGACCAGACGGTGTTTGAACACCTGAAGGGGGCGCTGTGCTCCAAATGCTCCGTCAACTTCCCTCCTTCTCCTTCTTCTTCTTCTTCTTCTTCTTCACCTTCATCTTCCTGGTTGCTGACACGAGCTGCTGGCATCAGACCAGAGGCAGCAGGACTCCCACAACCTGGGAGCAGTCAGTCAGTCAGTCAGTGAATCAGTCTGTCAGTGAATCAGTCAGTCAGTGAATCAGTCAGTCAGTGAGTCAAACAGTCAGTCAGTGAATCAGTCAGTCAGTCAGTGAATCAGTCAGTCAGTCAGTTGGTGGATCAGTCAGTCAGTGAATTAGTCAGTCAGTCAGTGAATCAGTCTGTCAGTGAATCAGTCAGTCAGTGAATCAGTCAGTCAGTGAGTCAAACAGTCAGTCAGTGAATCAGTCAGTCAGTGAATTAGTCAGTCAGTCAGTGAATCAGTCAGTCAGTGTTAAAAGTTCTCAATTTCACCCGCTTAGATTCTAATTTCATTTCAGATTCTAACTTTTCCTCCTGCACTCCTGCTGCAACAGACTGCAAACATATTTAGCCCTCTGTTTACAGCCTCCTGCAGAATGCGATGTCATGTTGCGTCTCATGGTGTGAGGGGACGGAACCCAGCGCCTGGCTGTGGTTCCTCTCCTGGGTTTGAGTGAGAGTGAGTGCTGCTGCTGCTGCTGCTGTTACTGCTGCTGCTGTTACAGCTGTTGCTGCTGCTGTTACAGCTGTTGCTGCTGCTTTTACTGCTGCTGCTGCTGCTGCTGCTGTTACTGCTGCTGCTGCTGCTGCTGTTACAGCTGTTGCTGCTGCTTTTACTGCTGCTGCTGTTACTGCTGCTGCTGCTGTTACAGCTGTTGCTGCTGCTGTTACTGCTGTTACTGTTGCTGTTACTGTTGCTGTTACTGCTGCTGCTGCTGCTACTGCTGCTGCTGTTACTGCTGCTGCTGCTGTTACAGCTGTTGCTGCTGCTGTTGCTGCTGCTGTTACTGTTACTGCTGCTGCTGCTGCTGCTGCTGTTACTGCTGCTGCTGCTACTGTTACTGCTGCTGTTACTGTTGGTTACTGCTGCTGCTGCTGCTGCTGCTGCTGCTGCTGTTACAGCTGTTGCTGCTGTTACTGCTGTTACTGCTGCTGTTACCGCTGCTGCTGTTACAGCTGTTGCTGTTACCGCTGCTGCTGCTGCTGCTGCTGCTGCTGTTACTGTTGCTGCCGCCGCCGCTGGCTGACCTCCTTCTTCTGTCTGAGCTCAGCGCTAAGCTAGCCCGTGACCTCTGATGCCCAGACTGGCCTGCCAAACACAGCACCTCTGGCTGCCACATTCTGGGATGGTCCGGTGCAATCAGGAGCTCCTCACACCTGCTGCTGCTGCTGCTGGATTGGTTGGACCTACAGAACTTCTGTCTCACCCCCTCCTGGATCCACTCTCGCTTCTGCTCCCAGTGTTAAAATGCCAAGAAACAATGTGGGGAGACGGAGTGGGTGGGGCCAGCAGCTCCTCTCATCCTCATTGGTTGGAGCCGTGAAGATGAACTGTGTTGTTTTTGGAGAGGGCAGAGGAAAAAGGAAGAAGCTGCTGCTGCTGAAGAGTCCCAGTCAGATCACTGCTGCCCTGAAGGTGGCGCCCCCTACAGTCCCCAGTGGGTGCTGCTGAGAGCAGCAGCAGCAGCAGCAGTCTCTCTTTGTAGGATGTCCACGGAGGTGCAGGGAGGGGAGGGGAGGCGGAGGGGGTGAGGGAGTTTCCTGGCCATCTGTTAACTCTGCTGACCTACTATCAGCCACAACTGGAGCAGCGTCCTGCTCAGGCTCCGCCCCCTGGCCTGCCTCTAATCCCCATGTTTGTCTGAAGAGACACAACTGGGGGAGCAGCAGCAGCAGCAGCAGCAGCAGCAGCAGCAGCAGCAGCAGCAGCAGCAGTGTCTGCTGTGCTCGCCAGGTTGCCTCACACACCATCCTGCAAGTCAAAGTCAGCTTTGGGCTGCTGCCAGCAGGTGGCGCTGCTGTTGCCGCCCTGCAAGCTCACGTGCAGCAGCTGCTGAGCTCTGTTGTTCCGTGTGGTGCCGCTGCTCAGGATGCACTGTGTGCTGCTGCTGCTGCTGCTGCTGCTGCTGCGTAATCCACATTGTGATAATCCCTCTAAATACGAAGGTAACCTAAATCAAAGGCCATTAGACATCCTGCTGTCTGTCATCACAGCAGCAGCAGCAGCAGCAACAGCAACAGCAGCAGCAGCAGCAGCAGCAGCAGTAACAGCAGCAGCAGCAATAACAGCAGCAGCAGCAGTAGCAGTAACAGCAGCAGCAGCAGCAGCAGTAACAGCAGCAGCAGTAAGAGCAGCAGCAGCAGCAGTAACAGCAGCAGTAACAGCAGTAACAGCAGCAGCAGTAGCAGCAGTAAGAGCAGCAGCAGTAAGAGCAGCAGCAGCAGCAGTAACAGCAGCAGCAGCAGTAACAGTAGCAGCAGTAAGAGCAGCAGTAACAGCAGCAGCAGCAGTAACAGCAGCAGTAACAGCAGCAGCAGCAGCAGCAGTAACAGCAGCAGCAGTAAGAGCAGCAGCAGCAGCAGTAACAGCAGCAGTAACAGCAGTAACAGCAGCAGCAGTAGCAGCAGTAAGAGCAGCAGCAGCAGCAGTAACAGCAGCAGCAGCAGTAACAGCAGCAGCAGTAAGAGCAGCAGCAGCAGCAGTAACAGCAGCAGCAGTAAGAGCAGCAGCAGCAGCAGTAACAGCAGCAGCAGTAAGAGCAGCAGCAGTAGCAGCAGCAGCAGCAGCAGCAGCAGTAACAGCAGCAGTAACAGCAGCAGCAGTAAGAGCAGCAGCAGCAGCAGTAAGAGCAGCAGTAACAGCAGTAACAGCAGCAGCAGCAGCAGCAGCAGCAGCAGCAGCAGCAGCAGTAACAGCAGCAGCAGCAGTAACAGCAGCAGCAGCAGCAGTAACAGCAGCAGTAACAGCAGCAGCAGTAACAGCAGCAGTAGCAGCAGCAGCAGCAGCAGCAGCAGCAGCAGTAGCAGCAGCAGCAGCAGCAGCAGCAGTAACAGCAGCAGTAGTAGCAGCAGCAGCAGTAAGAGCAGCAGCAGCAGCAGTAACAGCAGCAGCAGTAAGAGCAGCAGCAGCAGCAGTAACAGCAGCAGTAACAGCAGCAGCAGTAAGAGCAGCAGCAGCAGCAGTAACAGCAGCAGCAGCAGCAGCAGCAGCAGTAACAGCAGTAGCACCAGCAGCAGCAGCAGCAGCAGTAGCAGCAGCAGTAACAGCAGCAGCAGCAGTAACAGCAGCAGCAGTAACAGCAGCAGTAACAGCAGCAGCAGCAGTAACAGCAGCAGCAGTAACAGCAGCAGTAACAGCAGCAGCAGTAAGAGCAGCAGCAGCAGCAGTAACAGCAGCAGTAACAGCAGCAGCAGTAAGAGCAGCAGCAGCAGCAGTAACAGCAGCAGCAGTAAGAGCAGCAGCAGTAGCAGCAGCAGCAGCAGCAGCAGCAGCAGTAACAGCAGCAGTAGCAGCAGCAGCAGCAGGTGAAAGTGGTTTATTATGAGGAATTCTGTGGAACTGGATGTTGATGGTTGGTGGTTTTGTCCAGAGCTCCTTCAGCCTGGTGGCCCCCTGGAGGCCGCAGCAGGGGCTGCAGCTCCTGGAGCGTCTCCTTAATATTCCTGGCGTGGAGAGGAAGAGAAAAAAAACCCTGAGTGAGCAAAGGATTGTGGGTAGAGGAGTTGTGAAGTGCAATCGGAGAGAGTGAAGGAGTGCAGGGAGTGCAGGGAGTGCAGGGAGCAGCATGAATAATGAGCAGCAGACACAGTGGCCTGTGTGTGTGTGTGTGTGTGTGTGTGTGTGTGTGTGTGTGTGTGTGTGTGTGTGTGGCAGCTGCACTGGGCCAGGGTCATTAGCATGCTGCAGCAGTCTGACTGGAGGTCTGAAGCTGAAGCTGGAGCCTGGGTGATGAAGCTCCTCCTCCTCCTCCTCCTCCTCCTCCTCCTCCTCACTGTGAGGAGAACCTGGAGTGGAGGAGGTTCCTCTCCAGACCTGAAGGTTGTGCCCTCAGCTCCTCGGTCCCACCCACACCTTCTACTGACTGTGTGCAGGTGTTTGCCACCTACCCCAACGAGGACTATGACCGCCGCAACGAGGACGTGGACCCCATGGCGGCGTCGGCAGAGTACGAGCTGGAGAAGAGGGTGGAGAGGCTGGACCTGTTCCCCGTGGAGCTGGAGAAAGGTGAGCAGCAGAGCCCTGCCCTGGTTCCTGTTGCTCCATCACACTGCATCAGTACATTGGCAGAGCACCTGAGGACCGCACGTGGTGACAGAAGTCCTGCTGACCGCTGCAAACATCCTCCATCCTTCCTCCATCCTTCCATCCTTCCTCCATCCTTCCTTCATCCATCATCCTTCCTTCCTCCATCCTTCCTTCCTCCATCCTTCCTCCATCCTTCCATCCTTCCATCCTTCCTCCATCCTTCCATCCTTCCATCCTTCCTCCATCCTTCCTCCATCCTTCCTCCATCCTTCCATCCTTCCTCCATCCTTCCTCCATCCTTCCATCCTTCCTTCATCCATCATCCTTCCTTCCTCCATCCTTCCTCCATCCTTCCTCCATCCTTCCTCCATCCTTCCATCCTTCCTCCATCCTTCCATCCTTCCTTCATCCATCATCCTTCCTTCCTCCATCCTTCCTTCCTCCATCCTTCCTCCATCCTTCCATCCTTCCATCCTTCCTCCATCCTTCCTCCATCCTTCCATCCTTCCTTCATCCATCATCCTTCCTTCCTCCATCCTTCCTTCCTCCATCCTTCCTCCATCCTTCCATCCTCCATTCATCCTTCCTCCATCCTTCCTCCATCCATCCTCCATCCATCCTTCCTCCATCCATCCATCCTCCATTCATCCTCCCTCCATCCTTCCTTCCTCCATCCATCCGTCCTCCATCCTTCCATCCTCCCTCCATCCATCCTTCATCCATCCTTCCTTCCTCCATCCATCCTTCATCCGTCCTCCATCCATCCTTAATCCTTCCTTCCTCCATCCGTCCTCCATCCTTCCTTCCATCCATCATCATGACCTCTGACCCTGCACACTGTATGAATTGGCTGCCAGACAGACAAACTTCTCTCTGATTGGCTGCTCTCTCTCTACCCCCCCCCCCCCCCCCCCCCCCCAGATGGTGAAGGTCTGGGCATCAGTATCATTGGGATGGGTGCAGGTGCTGACATGGGTCTGGAGAAGTTGGGCATCTTCGTGAAGACGGTGACGGACGGTGGAGCGGCGCACCGGGACAGCAGGTGAAGTATTGGCCACGCCCCCTTCACTCCCCCACACCTGATGGACGAGGGTGTGTGTGTGTGTGTGTGTGTGTGTGTGTGTGTTAACCCAGTGTTTGCAGTCAGTGCTGAACCTGCCGGTGTCTCTGCAGGATCCTGGTCAACGACCTGATCGTGGAGGTGGACGGCACCAGTCTGGTGGGCGTCACCCAGAGCTTCGCTGCCTCCGTGCTCAGGAACACCACAGGAACCGTCAAGTAGGAGAACCGCACACGCACACGCACACGCACACACACACACCATCAGAGTAGATGAAAAGCTGAAGAGTGTGGTCCCGCCCCCTGCAGGTTTGTGATTGGCCGGGAGAAGCCTGGCGAGCAGAGCGAGGTGGCGCAGCTCATCCAGCAGACGCTGGAGCAGGAGCGCTGGCAGCGGGAGATGATGGAGCAGCGCTACAACCAGTACATGGAGGAGCAGGAGGTGGGGGCCTCACACACACACACACACACACACACACACACACACACACACACACACACACACACACACACACACACACACACACACACACGGAGTGGTTCAGAACACTGAGGCTCCCAACAGCAACAACCAACAGGGAAAATCAGCCATTAGCCAATCAGCACAGCGGAGTCAGTTTGAAAGCAGACCAGTCTCGGTAAAATCAGGTGAATCAGTTTGAAAGCAGACCAGTCTCGGTAAAATCAGGTGAGTCAGTTTGGAAGGAGACCAGTCTCGGTAAAATCAGGTGAGTCAGTTTGGAAGGAGACCAGTCTCGGTAAAATCAGGTGAATCAGTTTGAAAGCAGACCAGTCTCGGTAAAATCAGGTGAGTCAGTTTGGAAGGAGACCAGTCTCGGTAAAATCAGGTGAGTCAGTTTGGAAGGAGACCAGTCTCGGTAAAATGAATGAAAAGTGAATGAACAGAAATGCTGCTGCTGCTTTCAGTTTCTCACCAGCAGGGCGGCGCTGAACACACACACAGGCAGGCAGGTTGGTGCAGGCTCTTTCAGGGGCTGTGCCCCACCTAGTGTCCACCGAGTGTCATTGCAACACCTTCAACCCTCTGCTTCCTGTTGCAAGCATGCAGGTTGTTGCTGTTGAGAGGAAACGTTGGCTGTTCCTCTTCAGAGCTTCAAGAAGTTCAGATCATTTCCCCTGGTGTAGATTCTGACCTCACGCGTCCTTCAGAGAGAGAACAGCGTTCTCGGCCTCCTGTCGGCAGGGAGGCCCGATGGAGCCGGACCTCCGCGCTGGCCCGGGAGGTCCGGCTCCATCGGGCCTCCTGCTGGGAGGTCACTGAGCTTCGGCCGGGATGTTTGTCACGGCGGTTGCGGTCGTGACCGGGCCTGACGTGCGTGCAGGGTGTGGAGTACGGCTCTGACGAGGAGGAGGAGGAGGACGAGGAGGAGGCGAGTCCGCCGTACCCCAGCGCCATCGAGGTCTTCGACCTGGCCGAGAACGAGGACCTGTCGCCGCTGGAGACCGACCCTGAGAAACTGGCTCACAAGTACAAGGAGGTGAGGAGGCCGTGGGCAGGCGCTTCACTGTACTCCAGGAGTTCTGTCAGGTTCTGACCGCTGCTCACTGGGACTCCTACTGGACCTGCACCTTTTAGTCCACATCCCATTACGCCAACAACAACAAAATTTGTCAATGAGAAAAATTTAAGCGGCAAATGATAAAATGGCACTCTGGCCTCTCAGTGCTCATCTGCAGTGCAGTGCAGTGCAGTGCAGTGCAGTGCAGTGCGCTCCATGTTAACATCCCACAAGAAAACCAAGAAGACGCACGTTAGAACAGAGTTTGAGCCAGAGTTTAAAGTGTGGGAATGTTTGAGCTGCTGAGTGAAACTGCTCTCCTCTTCCTCTTCCTCCTCCTCTTCCTCCTCTTCCTCTTCCTCTTCCTTCCTGACAAAGCTGCAAATCAAGCACGCGGTGACCCAGGCGGAGATCCAGCAGCTGAAGAGGAAGGTACCTGCTGCTCCGCCACTCTGGGGGGGGAGGGGGTGGGTTGTGGTCATGTGACTGAGCCAGGCCTTGCTTTGTCTTTGTCTCCCGCTGGTCAGCTGCACCACGCCGAGCAGGAGAAGCAGCGCTGGCGGATGGACAAGGCCCAGCTGGAGCAGACGCTGCAGGAGAACAAGGAGCGCATGGAGAAGCTGGAGGGCTACTGGATGGAGGCGCAGAGCCTCTGCCAGGCCGTGGACGAGCACCTGAAGGAGACCCAGGCCCAGTACCAGGCCCTGGAGAGGAAGTACAGCAAGGCCAAGCGCCTCATCAAGGAGTACCAGCAGAAGTGAGGAGGGCCGCCGCCGCAGCAGCAGCAGCAGCAGCCTCTGACCTCTGACCTCTGACCCCTGGTCCTTCTCCTCCGCAGGGAGATCGAGTACCTGAAGAAGGAGACCCAGCGATGTGCACAAGCCGGCGCCGAGGCCTCGCTGCTGAAGGAGGAGTCTGGCCAGCTGCAGGAGCAGGTCAGAGGGGGCGGGGCCACGGGAATGATATCTTAGCCTTAGCGGGGCGTAATTACAGAAGGTTGTGAGTTGTTACTCATCACTGCTGCGATTTAGAACAATTAGAACAATCAAGCTGGGGGAGTCTCTGCTGCCCCCAACAGGCAGCACTTCATCACGCGCGCGTGTGTGTGTGTGTGTGTGTGTGTGTGTGTGTGTGTGTGTGTGTGTGTGTGTGTGTGTGTGTGTGTGTGTGTATGTATTAACGAGAAGGTGAAGTGGTCACGCACTTTCCCGACCTTGGAGCTCGACTCACTCCAGAGTGTCGCTGCTCACTCCTCCTGGGTGTGTGAGAGCGCTGAGACACGCAAACACGTGTCTGACGCGTGTCAGGAAGTTGCAATATGCTCAATGCCACCAAGTGGTCAGGGGTGTGAACTGCAACCTGTCAAAGTAGCAGCGTTTCCATCACCCCGAGCATTGTGCAAAAGCTAAACATGGCCAGAATAAAAGCTGGTGGTGGGTGACAGCGTGTGTGTGTGTGTGTGTGTGTGTGTCAACATACCTGCTAGTCTGGGACCAGTGGGACCACTGGGACCACTGGGACCAGGATGGCTTCCAGCGCTGCTCTGCAGTCCAGCTGGTGACTCAGCAGCGCCTCCTGTGGTTGTTCTCTGCAGGTGGCCGACCTGGAGTTCAGGGTGGAGGAGCTCAAGTCGGAGCCTTTATAATGCGCTGGAGTGGAGGAGCAGCAGGAGGCGGAGCCTGTTCTCCCGACCCCCCGCCCCGGTCACCCCTCCCACCCGTCTCTCCATCGCCCCCTGGTGGTCTCAGCGTGGGCGGACGGTCTCGCCAGACTTCAGTATTAATCCTTGCGTTGTGCTTTGTGACGGCCACACTGACTTTGCCAAAACTCCTCCTTCTTTTGCCGGGTTGTGTGACCATTTCCTGAGTTTGTACAGACGTTGTGTTGTCGTGTGTTTTAACAATCAGTTGCTTTGTAAAGAACTAAGAAGTTTTAATGTGCAGAACATTTAACATAATATAAAGCGAGGGGAGGGGAGGGGAGGGGAGTGCGGGGGAGGGGGCGGGGCCTGTTGTATATTCTAGGTGGTGAGGAAGTGGACCAGCTGCAGACAGGAAGTGACGCGCCTGCGGGACCGAAACCCAACCTTGAGCGCTACCTGCTGGCGACCTTTCAGAAGCGCGCGCGTCTTTATTTTCCACGTTTCTAAGCGGCAGCCGTGCCACTTCCCTCTTCGTCGCCCCCTGCTGATGGATGTTGTGTAACTGGTGCTAGTTAGGACCACTGGTTTGGACTAAGACCTGAAGGACACGGCCGGCGTAACCAGCAGCAAACAAACACCCCGAGCCGCCAGAAGGTGGCGCGTCTCCGACCAGCAGCTGCGCTTGGACACCTTGGTTGTGTAGCACAAGAAGAAGAAGAAGAAGAAGAAGAAGGAGAAGAAGAAACACTGCCGGGTTTTAGACCTCAGCACATCTCAGCAGGAGAAGATAAATCTTGTTTGTGTGGACTGGTAGACCAGTATGTTTGTACAGTGCAGCTTCAAGAGCCCAGTATTTCAATTTGACTTGGTATTTATAACGTAGTGGCAGCGAGGCTGAGCTAACGGGGGGGGGAGGGGTAGGGGGAGGGGGGGTGGATTAGTGACAGAACTGTAGAGCAGGAACTAAAGAACCAAGACAAAGTCAAGCAGGCATGGTCATGAGTATTTTCATAATGTTAAGGCTTGTACAGTGCACACGCTTTGCATTGTATGTTTTGTGGAATAAATGGTCAACATGGTGCCTGGCTCCTCTTTTATTGTCTTCCAGCCACCTTCACATTCTCAGGAAAGACTCTTTACATCAATGAAACGCCGCCTGAAGTCCTCGAAGCATTTTAAATAACTAGCAGTGAAAATATTTCATATACCATAAATATAGATTCTCTGTTGGAACATGGAAACACTGCTGCAGTTCACACCACACGATGACGCAGCAGAGGAGGAGGAAAGACTCACTGACATGAAGGTCCACAGGTGCACCTCCTGGTCCAGGTGCACCTCCTGCTGGTGCCTCCTGGACCAGGTGCACCTTCTGCTGGTGCCTCCTGGTTCACAGGTGCACCTTCAGCTGGTGCCTCCTGGACCAGGTGCACCTCCTGGACCACAGGTGCACCTTCAGCTGGTGCCTCCTGGTCCACAGGTGCACCTCCTGCTGGTGCCTCCTGGTCCAGGTGCACCTCCTGCTGGTGCCTCCTGGTCCACGTGCACCTCCTGCTGGTGCCTCCTGGTCCACAGGTGCACCTCCTGCTGGTGCCTCCTGGACCAGGTGCACCTTCTGGTGCCTTCTGGTCCAGGTGCACCTTCTGCTGGTGCCTCCTGGTCCACGTGCACCTTCTGCTGGTGCCTCCTGGCCTACAGTTGCACCTCCTGGTTCACAGGTGCACCTCCTGCTGGTGCCTCCTGGTCCACAGGTGCACCTCCTGCTGGTGCCTCCTGGACCACAGGTGCACCTTCTGCTGGTGCCTCCTGGACCACAGGTGCACCTTCTGCTGGTGCCTCCTGGACCACAGGTGCACCTTCAGCTGGTGCCTCCTGGACCACAGGTGCACCTTCAGCTGGTGCCTCCTGGACCAGGTGCACCTCCTGCTGGTGCCTCCTGGATCAGGTGCACCTCCTGCTGGTGCCTCCTGGCCTACAGGTGCACCTTCTGCTGGTGCCTCCTGAGGTGGTAGCTGCGGGAGAAGCTCTTGCCGCACTGCGTGCACTTGAACATCTTCTGGCCCTGGTGCAGCAGCTGGTGCGCCCGCAGGCTCTGCGGCCGGCTGAAGCTCCTGCAGCACTCGGGGCAGCTGTGGGGCCGCACGCCCGTGTGCTTCCTCTCGTGCCGCTTCAGGTCGCCCGACTGGCGGAAGCTCTCGCCGCAGTGCGTGCACAGGTAGGGCTTCTCGCCGGTGTGGGTGCGCAGGTGCACGGTGAGCTGGCCGGTGTAGGAGAAGCCCTTGGCGCAGTGCGGACAGGTGTAGGGCTTCTCTCCGGTGTGGACCCGCTGGTGCTGCTTGAGGCCGTAGTGGTTGGCGAAGCCTTTGCCGCAGTCGGTGCACAGGTAGAGGACCTTCACCTGCTGGAAGCACGAGTGCGACTTGAACTCTTTGGCGCTGACGCAGCGCAGCGCGCAGTGAGGGCACTCGTACTTCTGCTGCTGCTGCTGCTGCTGCTGCTGCTGCTGCTGCTGCCGCTGCTCCTGGTCCTGCAGCTGCTCGGCCGGGTCGCCAGACTCGCAGTGAGCCAGGTACTCCACCGGGTGGTGCCTCTTGAGGTGCTTGAGCAGGTAGCTCTTGAGGTTGAAGGAGAACTGGCAGTGGGGGCAGGAGAAGAGCTCGGAGGTGCAGTGGTAGCGGACGCAGCTGTTGCTCCTCCGGTGCTGCCTCAGGTTGTTCGGGGTGCTGAAGCTCTTGCGGCAGCGCTCGCAGCTGTAGGACTTGGCGGCGCTGCTCGAGTGCGCCGCCTGCTGGTGCCTCTTCAGGGCGCCTGACTTGAGGAAGGCGGCTCTGCACTGGGAGCACTGGTGGCGGCGCTGGGAGGGGCAGCTGTGGTTCTTCAGCTCGTCCGGGTCCGAGGACGCCCACTGACAGCGGTTGCAGCTAAACCACTCGGACGGCTTGCTGTCGGGGTGGGTGGAGCCTGAGTCGGGGTGGGCGGAGCCAGAGTGGCTGAGCGACCTCTTGGCCGCCGCCGCTCGTCTCTTGGGAGCGATCAGCTGGGTGACGGCGGAGACGTTGGATTTGGCTCGGAGTCGCTGAGGTCGGCGCTCTGGACCAGGAGTCTGGGTGGGTTCCACCTGGTTCTGAGGGCCGAGTGAGGGATCAGAACCGGCGGACGGCCCGTCACGATGATGATGGGCTGGCTCGGTTTGCTCGGACTGCGACTGATGCTCCTCCGCGTGCCGCTGCAGCTCGTCCACAGAGGGAAACGCCAGCGAGCGGCGCTCGCAGCTCAACGCTGGTGCACCGGCGCCGCCGCCTGGACTCGGGTGGTGCTGCAGCCGTTCGCTCGGGTCGCCTGCCGCCGTGCACACGTAGGAAGTGAGGTCCTGGTGCTCCCTCAGCGAGGCGTCGCCGGCGAAGCTCCCGCCGCAGTCAGAACCGACCCGGGACGGCGCTGCGTCGCTCCCGTCGGCTCCCTCCGCCGCCGCCGAGTCGCGGTTCTCCTCCTGGCCACCAGGGCCGGCCCTGGCCCGCCTGCGGTGGACCCGCTGGTGGCGGACCAGGCCGGACGCCTGGCTGAAGCTGCGGCGGCACTGCGGGCAGCAGTACGGCCGCTGGTTGGAGTGGACGCACAGCTGGTGGCGCCGCAGGTGCGGCAGCTGCTTGAACATCTTGCCGCAGTCGCTGCAGGTGTTGGACTCCTGGGGGTCGAGGGGCGGAGCCGTCTGCTGCTGCTGCTGCTGCTGCTGCTGCTGCTGCTGCGGCGCTGCAGAGTCATCCAGGGTGACGGCCGAAACCTCGGCTTCTTCTTCTTTGGAGACGCCGCCGCCATCGCCGCCTTCGCCGCCATCGCCGCCAGGCTGTGAGTGGAAGGTGTTTGCGTGGCGCTGCAGGAAGGCCTCGGTGGTGAAGGTCAGCTGGCAGCAGGGACACAGGAAGACCGGAGCAGCGCTGGAGGAGCAGCCGCTCTCTGCAGACACCACAGGAGGCAGCAAGACAACAGCAGGTTAGCTGCACGCTCTGACAGCAGGGAGGGAGGGGCTGGAGCGGGCGAGGAGGGGTCGGAGGTCACCTCTGGCGTTCAGCCTCATCAGCCACACCTGAGTCCAGGTGGCGCTGAAGAGCTGCAGCAGCTGGCGGCTGGGCCACACCAGCAGCTCGTCCCCGGGGCCGATGCTGCGGCAGCAGTGGAACAGGATGCTGCCTCTGTACTGGACGGCCAGCAGGTTCATCTCAGCCTTGTTGCGGGCAAAGTTGACGTACCTGCCGGGGAGGATTGTGGGTAAGTGAGTCAGCGCCGACTCCCACGTGGCAGCAATGTGACAGAAAGACAAAAACCCCCCCCGAGACGGTCGGTACCTCATCCAGTTGGAGTGCGACTCAGTGGCAGCGTCCAAGTACTCGTAGTCATCCTGGCCTCTGCAGATCTGCCCAGCAACAAGGTCAGTCTTTCAAAAAGAATTCCTCTTCATCATCATCATCAAAAAATAAATGCGTTTGTACTGTATATACATACACTGATTCTGATTCTATAGATATATAGAATCAGAACCAGCTTTATTGGCCAGGTTTGTTCAGGCCAAACAAGGAATTTGACTCTGGTTTTTTCTCTGTTCTACTACTTAAAAAAAACTAAACAAACAAACAAACAAAAACAACTAGAGAATAAATAAAAAGTAAGGGTAAACAAGTAAACAATGTGCAACTCGGTGGAGTAAAATAAGGATCTATATACAAGTCTACATAGTGTATATATATATATATATATATATATGTATATATATGTATATCTGCAAGTATTTGTTAAATGTGCACATATGCCTAAACAATACCTAAATATAAAAAATACATACAAGTCTACACTTTGTAAACCCTGTGACTAAAATAAAATAAAAAGAACAGAAAAAGAAAAGTCGAGTGGAAATGTACAAGACGGGTACTGTAATGTACTGTCATGTAATGTAAAGAGCAGTGTTAAGAGCTAAACAGTAGTGCAGTATGAGCACTGCAAAGAGGTGCAGTGGCAGCATGGTTCCTGCACAGCAGCTGCTCTGAGTCTCTGTCAGTGCTGTGAGTGCTGAGCCGCTGTCTGCTCCACCAGAGGGGAGGAGTTTGAAAAGCCCCTGTCCTGGGTGTGAGGGGTCTGCGGCGATGTCACTTGATGTTATATATACACATATTTGTGTGTGTGTGTGTGTGTGTGTGTGTGTGTGTGTGTGTGTGTGTGTACTGTGTGCACAGCAGCAGCAGCAGCAGTGGTGGAGGCCTCAGCAGCTCCTCTGCTCACCTCCCAGGAGAAGTCGCTGGCCACCGCCTGCTCCAGCGTGCTCAGCTCTCCTTCACACGGTCCAAAGTGCATCCCTGGAGACACCGTTGGCCCGTGGTTCAGGACGCCCACGCCGGCACCGGGGACGCTGGAGCGGCCCACCGTCAGGCCGTAGGGGAGACTGAGCAGGGCCCGCTGGGGGACGCCCAGGTCCGTAGGGAAGTCCAGAACAAAAGAGGGGCCGGTGATGTTGGTGGAGTCAACATCTTGGACCTGGCTCTGGTCCTGGTTCTGGTCCTGGAACAGCGCCTGGCACTCCTCACAGTCTAGGAAGGGAAAGCACGCAGGCGGCAGGATTTATTCACAGTGAGTTCTGAAGAACCAGGCGGGAGCACGGCGGGATGAAAAGCTCTCCTCCTCCTTACAGAAGTTCCCCTCGGCCTCGGCCACACCCCCGTCAGCCACGGCCGTCTCCAGCAGCTTCTGGATCGGAGCGGCAGCGGCAGACGGCTCCAGGACCGGCAGCACTTTGAGACAGAGGACAGAACATCAACGAACCAGAGCGGTGTCGGGGATCAAATCGCTACCGTGTTCACCGGTGACTTTGTTTACTTGCATCTGCAGTGAGAGCTGCAGCTGAGCCTCAAAGCAGCTCAGCCAGTTAATGAAATGTCAGGCAGTTGCACAGGGACGTCAAGGGGAGCAAGCATCACCTCCCTTTTACACAATAATAATAATAATAATGATAACAATAATAAAGCAATCAAAATTCACTGTCTGTTTTTCATTTAATGCCAAGTGGTGAAATGTAAAATAGTAATAAACTTGGATAATAAAGGGCAAATCCATCGTGGGCAACACAGTGCACACAGTCACAATCATCTTCTCACACACTTGCATTCCACAAAGGCACAATAAAACACTCATTCTTGTCAATAGTGTGTATATAACTTGTAAAAAGATGCTAATGCTAACATCTTGTTTGTTCCTTCTCAGTCTATAAATATTCCTTCTTAATCAATAAAATCCCCAGTTTCCTTTTCTACTGTATGGTTGCTGTTATGACGCAAATTTAGCCAGTGTAGGATTAATAAAGGCTGCAACTGGGGTCGACTGCAGCATCACCAGAACATGGACCTGGACCCAGAACCTGGACTTGGCAGGCAGCGTCCCATGAAGATCAGGAGTTTCTAGTTTATTGTTTGATTTTCATCCCCATCAGTCTCCACTGTAATCTTTCTCCGGAGCTCCGCCCACATGTATAAAAGTGATGATGTGTCTCTACTTCCTGAGCATCTTCCTCATCTTGTTCGAAGAACACACAACATACAACAGTAACACAACCTGTGAGGCGGGACTTAAATCCCACTGATAGGACAGAGCACTCCAGTGACTGCCCAGGTAGAACCCGGGCCCGGCCTCGGGACCCTCCAGCCTACCTGCTGCCGTGTCGTCCTCCGTCACCACCACCACCACCTCCTCCTCGGCGGTGTCGACCCACTGCACGCCGGCGCCTGTGTCCGACATGGACCCCGGACTTCAGGGCGGAATGACTGAGAAGCAGCGAGCATGTGGCTCAGCCCGGCCGCAATAAAGTCCAACTGTGCGGTTCGGTCCGGACCGCCTTAGCATTAGCGGCTAGCTAGCCTGTCCCGCCACAGGTGTCCGAACAGTGGCGTTACACAGAGAAACGCAACACTCGGCGCTGCAAAGTCCACACGCAGTGACGGGGTTGTGTGAAGCAGTCCGACCGTGTGAGTGACAACAACACAACAACACCACAACACCACAACACTCACTGCTCCGTCAGGCCAACGACAAACACCAGCGACACTTTCAAAATTCCCGAATCTCCTAACCCGGAAGAACAAACGCGACTCTCCTTCCCCTTTGGTCGGCTGCTTCTTCTTCTTCTGCTGCTTTTTCCGTGCAAGCGTTCATTGGCTGTTTGTATACAGCCGCCAACTGGTGGGAGTGTGGATTGTTTGTTAAAAAAAAAAAAGAAAAAAAAAAAGGAAATCAAATCGTACTCGTCATTTTTAGACCTTTGCTTGTCGCCTGCTGTTTCACCACTCCGTAGATGTTAATACGTACGTCGTCTCAATAATTGGACAATATAAGATAGGAAGGGAAATACACTTTTTCATTAAAAAAATACCGACTCAAAATAATTTACTGGTACAACGGCGGAGCCGAATTTATTTCATCGCAAACAACTTAGCGTTGTTTCGGAACAACCACAGCACCTTCTGTTAATGAAGCGACGAGTCACTATGATGCCGACTACATAAAGCCCAGAACCCACTGTAGTGCATAGGCGCCGCTGGTGTAGTGGTATCATGCAAGATTCCCATTCTTGCGACCCGGGTTCGATTCCCGGGCGGCGCACGTCTTTTTGCACCGCCCAACGAATCACTTTTGCACCGCAACATAACATTTACATTAGCATTCAACCGTAAAAACAGAACTTTATGCGCAATGTACATTTTTTTTGTGTAAAGTGATAACTGTCACGCACGCACGCACGCACGCACGCACTAATACGCCTTCTGTGAAGCCGCACCTCATCAACGCTCATTTCTACGCTGACTAACGGCTACAGCAAAGCAATAGAAACAAAGGTATCTGGTTGCTGCCATAATATTCATTCGTGCACAATATTTCATGGCTATATTTACAATCACCGGCTCACGCGTAAAGCAAAACTCAAAGAAAGAAACTTATGACATCAGCACCGTTTATATGTTTGTTTGAAACGATACATTTCTGGAGGATCAGTGCAGACCTTTGGTCACCTGAGGTTGTTTTTGAATGTGCCAACATGACACGACATGACACGACATAAGACTTTATTCGTCAGTGTTCCACGAAATCCCCGGGCTCAGGTAAAGTGGGTCTACCAGGCGGACCCAAGCATCCACCCTGCTGGGACCCATGCAGTCCGTCGCCCTGGCGACCCACTGAATGCTTCCTCTGTTTGTTGATTTCCCCGGAGAACCGCGGAGGGAGGAGGAAGCAGCCGCTCAAATCACACACTGGTTCCAGAGGAGTGTGCGACAAACTCTGTCATCGTGCCCATGCTTCACTCCTGACTCGTCAAACGCTTTATTCGTAGATAAAAGTCACTCAAAAAGCCCAAAGCTCGTCAGTGCGAGTCGTTGGGCGAACATCCAGGACCTGAGCTGCAGCCCAGCGGTGGTCTTGGTTCAGAACCTCACCTCAGTGGATTCATCAAGACGCGGTCCAGGTCCACTTCGGAATGACGTCCACCAATTTCAGAACGAGCCTTTCGGTGCGGGACGTAAAATGCGTGAGGGGGGGCAGATGTCCCAACATGTGCGGGGTGTGTCCGCCGTGCGTGTTTGCGCCCGAGCCGCCCGGTTCCGCCCACTGCCTGTGGACCCTGTCCGACAGTTTCAAGAGGAGCTTCGTCCTGGAGCTGATCCTGCGCTGCAGGGACGTCCAGGTGCTGCAGGAAGTCCTGTCCGCGCTCGGCCTGGTCCTGTGGAACCTGTTCACCTACGCCAGATCCGAGACCCCGCGCTCTCCTCGGGACTCCCTCTGCTCAGAGCGGGGTCAGGACGGGACCCCCCTAGGAGCAGATGTCACCGGCATCTGGGACTGGTTCTCCGACAGTCCGGACCTGGTCAAGACGGGTTACCTGCTCCGGATCTTCTCACGCTGTGACCTGGAGCTCTTACGCGTGGTCGTTAATTTGAGCAGCGTCCTGCTGGCCAGACTCCAGCGAGGGCTTCCTCTGACATCTGGCGGTAACTACAAACACACGAACGTCGCATTGGTGCAGTTCTCAATAATCGCCACCAGATGTCAACAAAGTCAGAAAACGACAAAAGGGAGGTTTTCTGACTTTGTTGACTCAAGTTCTAACATTTCATCCTGATCTGTTGATCTCCGTCCCACCCTCAGTCAGTGATCCATGTGCCCAGGACCCCGAGCAGCCGACTCTCGGCGTCAGGCCAGGGTCCTCCAAGTCCAAGTGTGGAGTAAGCCGCTACCGAGACTTCATTGGCTGCCTCCCTATCAACCTGTCAAAGAGGATAATGGGTAAAAGAATCCGGCGTAACGCCGCCTCACTGGTTGTTCTTAGCACACGGGAAACAACGTACACCTAACACCCAACAGGTCTGTTGGACGAGCAGTCGCTGAAGGTCTGTCAGAAGGTCTGTCGCTACTGGCAGCACCTTGCACACGACATCTCGGAGGAGATGAAGTTCAGGAGGAATTTCCAGGAGCAGATTGAAACCATACTGAAGGTGAGGAACGTCTGAAGATGAGAAGAATAGAACTACAATGAAGGAGAAGATAAAGCATATTTGACTGTGGACAAGTCTGACTGCTAATTTCCATTGTAGAAGTACAGAGGTATTGATATTGTCAGTCATACCTATGCCAACTTTGTGGAAGTGCCCGTACCGACTGGTGATGACGGTGAACCAGACAAGAATCCTGACTCACCAGAGGTGAATGAATCACTCCCAGCCTTGAACCACAGGCCGGGTTTTCCTCAAACTCCACAGTTGAAATATGTTTTTTTTCATGTGATAGTTTGAGCTCTTTGAAAGTCCCGGTTCCGACGTGGAGACCACGCCGGTGCAGATGGAAGAGCGAAACATTTACTGCAGCCCCTATTACACCAAAGTGGTGTTTGACGTGTGAGTGTCACTTCCTGTTTGAAAGAGGCCGCGGTGACTTCACCCACAGAGACCACAGTGCTGAAGCTTGTGCATGTGTGACAGCGAGGACCTCCATCGCGTGCTGGACTACAGAGGCGGGCCGCTAATGGCCGTGGGCTCCAAGGACCGAGCGGTGCATCTTCTCAGCCTGGGCTCCGAAACCAAGGTTCTGCGGGTGATGAAGGGCCACGTCGGCATCATCAGGGAGGTTCTGCTGTGCGAGGACCGGGACCTGGCCATAACCGCCAGCTCTGACGCCAGCATCCGGTGAGGGGGGGGGAGCTGGATGCTGCTCATGCTGACCTCAGTCATGGGAAAGACATTCATGCTTGTGAGCCCACAGAAGGCGTATTAGTGCGAGCGTGCGTGACACTTATCACTTTACACAAACGATTTACGTTCTGCATAAAGTTCTGTTTTTAGGGTTGAATCTCAACACTTGCAGTGCAGCAGTGATTCGTTGGGCGGTGCAAAAACATCTTGCATGATACCACTACACCAGCGGCGCCTGTGCACTGCAGTGGGTTCTGGGCTTCATGTAGTCGGCATCATAGTGAACCGTCGCTTCATTAACAGAAGGTGCTGTGGTTGTTCCGATCCAACGCTAAGTTGTTTGCCATGAAATAAATTCGGCTCCGCCGTTGTACCAGTAAATTATTTTGAGTCGGTATTTTTTATTTAAAAAAATGTGTTTCTCTTCCTATCTTATATTGTCCAATTATTGAGACGACGTACGTATTAACATCTACGGAGTGGTGAAACAGCAGGCGACAAGCAAAGGTCCAAGAATGTCGAGGACCATTTGGTAGTTTGTAAACAAACACTCCCACCAGTGGTGACACTTTGCTCCTGCAGATGTTGGAACCTGAAGACGGACAGGTGTGTGATGGCGCTCTATGGACACACCGGCACCGTCAACTGTCTGGATCTACACGGTGACCGACTGGTGTCAGGATCTAAAGACCGTCTGGTCAAAGGTCAGCGGGGCAGTTAAATCATTGGCGCCTGTAGTGACGGAGTGCTATATTGAGACACTGCGGGCTGATGGGAGTTTAGACATGTCAATGACACGAACGTTGTGCCCACGATTAAAGTGAACATCACCAAACAAAAAGTAAATTGGAGCACAGTCAAAAACAGTTTGCTTCCCTTCTTTACGTCTGGTTAACATGATCAATCAACGTGTGTTCCATCTGTGCTAACCCTTGACTTCAACTAAAACTAATATTTAGCTGCCCTCAAGTGGCTCGGAGGAACCTTATAGGAAACATCAATGAGAACTCGTCAGTACTGATACATTTTGGCCCTGTTTGGATATTGCAGTATTTCACTTTTCTCATCCGTTTCCTGTGTGTTTTCTGATGCATGGAACCACTCTGCCAGTGTGGAACCTGCAGACAGGAAGGGATTTAAAAGAATACCACTTCAAGCATCCCAGCGCTGTCAAGTGCGTGAAGACCAATGAGACCAGAGTGTTTAGCAGCTGTGATCACGGCCTGATCAAAGTCTGGGACATGGAGAAAGCATCGCTCATCAGGGTGAGGGGCTGCCGGCCGTCTCCGGCCCACCGTGAGCATCAGGACGAGCCGTCGATCCACTCCGTTCCCTCCCTCCAGATCATCACTGCCCACCAGGTATCGGTGCGGTGCCTCTTCTTGGACGAGTGGCACTTCTTGTCCGCGGACTGTGACGGTCAGGTGATGGCCTGGAGTGTCAAATCCGATGCCAAACACTGCCTGAAGATCTTCAGGCACGCAAAGTACGGGTGTCTCCCCGCAGAGTCGCTGGGGCTGCGAGCGGCTGTTGACCCGTGTCCCCTTTGGCCTCCTGCAGGGAGGTTCTAT
The DNA here is from genome assembly GCF_046127955.1 of Nelusetta ayraudi. Lineage (NCBI taxonomy): Eukaryota > Metazoa > Chordata > Actinopteri > Tetraodontiformes > Monacanthidae > Nelusetta > Nelusetta ayraudi. The sequence goes on from NW_027466280.1 coordinate 52,039, forward strand.
CTCTGACCCTCGCCTACCTCCGAGTGGTGACCGGCTGTGTGGACGGGAAGATCCGCGTGTTCAACTTCCTGACGGGCTACTGTCTGAGAGTGATCGAGGTGGAGACGGAGTCCCACCAAATACTGTCCGTGCGCTTCAACGACAGCAGGTGAGCCTCGCAAACCTGCTGGCCGGAGATGGGACCTTCATCTGACCTGCCTCACTGTCTTCCAGTATCATAGCAAACACGGTGCTCTGCGTGAAGCACCTCCAGTTCTCCAAGGTCTTCTGGGACTACACATCAGCAGAGGACGACCTTCCGGAGGAGTCTCCGTCCCCGGCAGGAGAGCTTCAGAGCACGTCGAGCCGAAACTCAGACAGGAAGTCTGAGAGAGCTAAAGCCACCCACTTCCTGTCGCCCTCATCTAAATATCGACCGCAGGGTAAACAACAGGCTTGTGTGACTGTTCAACAGGTTGGTAGTACGGCACTTCTAACCAAAAGTTCTCCTCCAAAGAGCTCAAACCTGCAGGGAAGGCCAGGAAAGGTCCCACCACACGGGACGGCCTCCTCAGGGCGAGCTCCGCCCACAAGACCCAGCGCTCGGACGCAGACAGTCCACGCATTCCTGGGGGTGCGGCGCAGGACACGCGGTGGGCTCGGCCCAGCAGGACCGACACCCGTGGGCCCGACCGCCAGAGGACCGCGAGCCCTCAGAGAGTCCAGTCTCGCCGGTCCGAGGCCACCAGGAGAGTGGCAGTATTCCCCAGCAGCACTGCAGACCAGCAGGGCTGACCCAGCCGAGGACATCCAGGGGGATCCGGGAGAGGTGGGAGCAGCCTTCAGGCCAGGACCAGGTCCTGAGTTTCCCAGGGGTGACTTGGTGGTGCAGTGGTGAGCACTGCCACCTCGCAGCAGAAGGTCATGTGTTCCGTTCTGGGCCTGGGGTCTTTCTGTGTGGAGTTTGCATGTCCTCCTCCTCCTCCTCCTCCTCCTCCTCCTCTTGCTCCTCCCCCTTTTCCTCCTCCTCCTCCTCTTGCTCCTTCTCCTCCTCCTCCTCCTCTTGCTCCTCCTCCTCCTCCTCCTCCTCCTCTCCAGACTGTCCAGCTTCCTCCCACAGCCCCAAAAACATGCATGTGAAGCCAATTGGAAACTCTACTGTAAATGGACCGTAGGCGTGTGTGTGTGTATGTGTGTGTGTGTGTGTGTGTGTGTGTGTGTGTGTGTGTGTGTGCGAGCAAGTGGTTAATTAGTCTTTCTATGTGACCCTGTGATGAAGTGGCGACTTGTTCAGGGTGTCGCTCTGTCTTCATCACGTGACAGCCGGGAGAAGCTCCAGCAGAGCCCCACAGTTGTCTCCACTAGGGGGCAGTGTTGCACCAACCCACAGATGCTGCCAAACTCCATCCTTCCTCCACCAGACACCAGTCACTGGTTTCCATGTATGAAATGACTTTCCCCACAGCTGTGTGACATGCAAAGCTAACGTGACTGTCCATGTATCTGTGCAGTAGTTGTCGGTGTTTTTGAAACAATCATCAATTTTTAAGTAGTTCACTCTTTCAAGCTTTTCCACGCCTCTGGAAATGTCACAGTCTGTTTTATTTAATTAAACAGCCTCTGGTGCAGCTGGGCAGCTTGGAAGCCACTTTGTTCATGAGTGAAGAAACATCACTCTGCATTCACGTCGAGACAGAATTGTGAGCAGAAGAAAAAAACGCAACTACACAACTTTGTGTTTCACCATTCACACAATATATAAGTTGACTTGTTTGATTTAGCAAAAGGAAAATTCTCCCCTTTGAGTGAAATTCCCTTCGGTATATGAATATTTGCATGGAACGCTGTTCTTCAGATATATACAGTGATTGTAAATGGAATGTTTGACTTCATGCAAAACCAGCGCCTGAGCAAAACTGCACCTGTCAGAGTAAACACAGCTTAGACCAGATCTTTGTAGAACTTCAGACAGGACGGGTCATGTGATCTGTGCAGTGAGGAGCTTGACCTTTCATCCTGACCCCTGCCCTCTGGACCCGCTGCCTCAGGGCATCATTATGAGGGTGAAGGTCTCCAGCAGCGGCTCCACAGCTCAACACTTTGAACAACAACAGAGCTGTGAGGAGCTCTGATTGGGTGGAGATGTTTCCTCACGTGGGAGGAGCTCTGATTGGATGGGGATGTTTCCTCACGTGTGAGGAGCTCTGATTGGGTGGAGATGTTTCCTCCCGTGTGAGGAGAAGCCGGATTGAGGTGATGAAGACATCATCAGAAGGTCCCACAGTTGACCTCTGACCTGACACAGTTCTGTATCTCCAAAGGTGGAGACTTGCATCACAGTTGATGAATGGTTCAAACATGGAGTCAGGAGCAGGTTCACCAGAACATCTTCAGACCCAGGCCCAGCCCTGGTCCCCCAGAGGACAAACAGGATGCTGCTGAAACTGCTCATAATATTTTTCCTACCATTTATTAAAGCAGACTTTGTTATTAAAGCAAGTTTGTTATGAACTTATTTAAATCTCAAACCAGAACAAGGACGGCCAGCTAACAGGTTGGACACGCTTGTTTTTATCAGGTAAGACTAATATTGAACAGAAAATAGGATCACGTAGCGTTGTTCATCGCACACTGGCCCTCCACATCGCTTGAAGGCAGAGTGAGAAACCCAACAAAGCTACGGGAACTAAAGAGGTACACAAAGGTGAGTCTGCACCAAAGTATTTTACCCAATCAATTAGAAATAATGCAAACGAGATTACCAATTCAAAATAAGGAAGAATAGGAAATGCTGATGTCATGTTTAACTCATTTCTAACTTCAGTTTGCATTTCATTCAGTCGGGTGAGTGGACGCTGAAGGTCCTCCTGGGACAGAACTTGCAGTGGGCTGGACGGTCCTCCCCAGTCTGAAGAACCATCACCAGGGTCACGCTGAGCAACTTCAAGGCTTTGCTCGCTTGCAGCGCGCTGACACCGACCCACAACATGCACTCTGATCCCCAGCGCTCAGCTTCAAAGTCCGCAGCCACGCGGCTCTCAGCGGTGATAGGATCCAGCAAAGCCTTGTGGGAAACAAGATCCGCGGGCCTCGGTGTCCTCGTGTGCAGATAGCGATCAGGAACCAGAGGGGGACTCAGCCGGAACACAGCCAGGCAGTTAACAGGAACACCACACTGACCAGAGGGACTCTGAGGTCCTGCTGTCCATAGGCCACAGCAGCAGCAGCAGCAGCAGCAGCAGCAGCAGCAAGCAGCAGCAGCAGCAGCAGCAACAGCAGCAGCAGCAAGCAGCAAGCAGCAAGCAGCAGCAGCAGCAGCAGCAGCAGCAGCAGCAGCAGCAAGCAGCAGCAGCAGCAGCAGCAGCAGCAGCAGCCACAAGTTGTTCAATGACAAAGTTCCAGAGAAGCAGAGAAAGCCACACACACACACACACACACACACACACACACACACACACACACACACACACAGTGGCTGCAGTGGCCATACACCACTGTGTGATTCTATGAATCACTGTGTTGGTCCACTCACCTCCTCCACACACCTTCAACAGATCGGCTCCACACTGATGATCCAGGAGCCTCCACAGGAGGTTCCTCCTGGTGCTCCTGCCTTTAATGAGGACTGAGGCTGATGTAGCTGTTAGCCGCAAGCGCTAGCTGGCCGAGGTCCCCCGACACAGAAGACAGAGCGGTTGTTGTGCAGCAGCAAGACTGTGAGGGTCCAGCCTGTTGTCCAAATGTCTTTTTAAACGAGTGTGTGTTTGTGAGTCCATGTGTTTGTGTGTGCAGCAGCAGCAACATCTGGAGCTGATCCCTCATCATTTCACAGACATTATTTCCTGTCTCCAAATAAAGGAGCTGCTGCGGAAAACAACAAACAAGTCCATCACGCTGGTGCTCGATCACTGGAGGCGGTGGACTGGACAGCTGATGGTGTGTTTTGGGGTTCTGAGCTTCTCTACTTGTCCACTTGGGGGCGCCTCAGAGCTCAACATTTGCTTCTCTTCTTGGTTCTGGCTGAAAAGCTTCCAGCAGACACTGTGTTACTGTACCGTCAGTACATGATTGTGATGACAGATTGTTTTTCTGAACAGCTTGCAATAAACAGCCTGGACCGGCCTGCTGACTGCCACAAGGCTGCGCTGTGACCCAGCAGTCCAGACACGAGCAGGCGGCAGCAGTGTCAAGTGTCATCATTTCACTGTTTTCTCAGACACACACACCGAGTCGGGAAAGTCAAAGGTCAACTGCATAAAATTTCCCTATTTTAGGGTCGTCGGGGAAAAGGGGTGGGGTGGGGGGGCACTTTGGGACAAAGAGGCGATTCATTCATTCATCACCAACTTCCTGCTGCCACAGGAACAGAACCTTGACTGTAACCAACATTTACTGAAGCACTGAACAACTGGAGCGGCTTGGTGGACGCCATCACACTTGGAAAATAGCGTCACTGCCAAGAGCTCCTCCCAGAAGACCCAGGACTGCCCAGAGCTCCTCCCAGAAGACCCAGGACTGCCCAGAGCTCCTCCCAGAAGACCACAGGACTGCCCAGAGCTCCTCCCAGAAGACCACAGGAGGGCAGCGCAGAGCTGAAGGGACAGTTCAGTCACCACTGAACAAGCTGTAGCTCCAGGTTCTGACATTAGAGGGCATCACTTGTTGATCAGGAAACCGCCTCCACACTGTACCTGTGCGAGCCGACGGTGATTGGACAACAGGACCAATCAAATGTCCGGTGGGTGGAGCCAGTTGGCGGTCCAGCTGCCTCAGCGATTGAAAGTCTTCCTCATTGTGTTTCCTGCTGATCCAGGATTAGGAACAAGACCAGGACCAGGGCCAGTGCCAAGGGAGAACCAGGACCAGGACATGGACTGGGACCAGGAGGAGCCCAGACGGGGTTCCTGGTCATCAGTATCACACAGCTCAGCAGGTCCACCAGCCTGTTGATCCAAGTGCTGATCCTGGGACGTCTCTGGTCCATTGGTGTTTTTCATCTGGCCGTCGAGCTCTGGGATGAAGCTGACCCGTATCAGCGGCAGATGTTTGGGGTCAGCGAGTGTCTTCCCCCAGGGGGGCCCCCAAGTGGTGAGAAAAACAACAACAACAAAAACCTCCAACTAAGACCTAGTTTGTGCAGAGGAGCGGCTTCAGACCAGAGACCAGTGAGGATGAAGACAGCTGGGACTGAAGACTCCAAACTGGGACGGCTGGTTTCTTACCTCCAGACCACCGCAAATATTCGTGCCCCTCCTGTGCTAAGCTAAACTGTTAGCGCTACGAAAAGCAAAACACATCTTATTTGTAAGTCTAAGGAGAGGATTGGTCACTGGCAGGGCGCCCCCTACTGGTCAGAATGCTAGCAGTATTTATTCCTGTTTTTGCTCCTTTAAAGGAGCTGAGCTGCTTCAGGCTCCTCACTTTGACTCCTCCCACTGCTGGTGAAAAAGCCAATGAGAGTCTAGAAATTGCTTCAACATCATTATCAGCTGATGTGTTTAATCAAACTGTGGGTCGAACCAGAGAGGAGCAGAGTGCTCCTCCAGGATGGCCTGGTCCTGTCCGATCCCGTTTGGGCCGACGCTGCTGGGACCTTTGTCCTCTGGCGTTCTGGCCGCTCCACCCGCTCAGCCGCCGCTCCACCCGCCGCTCCACCCGCCGCTCCACCCGCTCAGCCGCCGCTCTTCTCGTGCGTCCACCCAGTCCACTCTTAAATCGTTACGGCCGAGTCGTTCTTCTCAAGGTTCTGCGAGCAGCTGCAAGAAAATGAATTTGAAGCCTGTCTTGTGTACGTCCATGATGAAACAGGCTACGGACACACACACACACACACACACACACATGTGCACAAGTGTAAAAGTTTATGGTTGGAATGACTGGAGAAACGGCCTCCAGGAGGTGAGAGGTGGAACGTAAGTGATCCTCCTGCAGCTGCACCTTCAACTGCTGCAGCGCCTGCTTCTCCTCAGCAGTTAGAGCCTGAACTGAGGCTGACAGCACTGGATTGGACCGGACTGGGATGAGCTAGACTGGACTGGACTGCACTAGACTGGACAACTAGTCCAGTCCAGATCCTAACTGGACTGGACTGGACTAACTGGACCGGATTCACTAAACTGGACTGAACTGGACTGGACAAGACTGGACTGGACTGGGCTGGACTGGGATGGAGGTCCATCTGCAGATCCTGAAGAGCAGCATGCAGACTGGACAGCAGCAGCAGCAGCAGCAGCAGCAGCAGCAGCGGCGCCGCCTCCACTCCGGCGCCCCCAGGAGGCTGGGAGGTGGCTGGAAGTTCACGTTCACATGTCGTGTGGAGCGTTGCAGCAGGAAGGTCGGAGGTGGCTGCAGTAAAAGTCTGCGACGGTCGGCGGGCTCCTTAAAACGCCAGAGTGCCGCAGCAGTGACGGAGAGCAGACGGTGGAGCCGTCGGCGCCGAAGGTCCGTCAGCGCCGTTCACATTATTAACAGAAACCTCCGGAGGTCTCCGGCTGAGTCTGCCGCTTTATTAGTGAGTCCCAGTCTTCTGACTTTATGACCGACATCCATCTGCTGGGATCCCAGAGGTGTGGGGTCAGAGGTCAGGAGGACACACCAGAAGAACACAAGTCAAAAGGACTTCTCGGTCAAAGTCAGTCTGTCTGAGCGTTCCAACCAGCCCTCAGTCAAACCAACGTCTTCCTAAATCTTGATAGTTTTTACCCTGAATGCTGGTGAAGCTGGAAGATAAATCCCACCTGAGGTTCTAAGGAGCAGTGGGAAGGAACCCAGAGCAGCTTCAGACTCCAGAGGGCGCTCAGTTGGCTGTCCTCCTTCCAGCCAGCACCACTGAACACTTGCACCTCCAGGTTCTGAGCAGACAATTATGCAGATGAAAGCTTCCAGCCGCTCGGCTCCACCTCCCAAACCGGAGAGGCAATCAGCGTGGTGTGAGTGAGTGAGTGGGGGGGAGGGGGGGGGGGTGACGCCTCGGGCCCAGCAGACAGCGAAGCCAAGCGGAACATCGGCACCGTGAAAGGAAGTTCCGTATCTGCAGACTCGCAGCAGCAGGCAGCAAATGCAGAGAAAATGCAGATCAGCGTCACAGCAACAAACAGCAGGGGTGGACACAGAGAGACGGCCAATCAGGCGGCAGACAGGCTAGAGCGCCACCTGCTGGGCACAGAGAGAAGGAGGCAGAGCCATCAGCTCACTGACCAATCACATCAAGATATGAAATCACAATGACAACCCAGAAAACCATTGTTAAATAATTATGAAATGAAAACACACACACACACACACACACACACACACACACACACACACACACACACACACACACACACACACACACACACACACAACCAACTGCAGCATCAGCTGATTATCACAACTTGATGTACTTTATTATTAATCCCTGTGAGCTGATATTAATCCTCCCTGTTGACTCCAGGTTAATGTTACTAACTGACACCGTCTCCCCCGTGGGAGGAGACCTGGCCTTGTTCTTCTGGTTCCAGATGGTCCCCCCCCCCCCCCCCTCCATGGAGCCACCTGTGCAGGTGAGAAGCTGGCTGATTGTCTGGGCTGAATGGGAGCCTGTGTGCAGCCTGGAGACTGGAGGCCCCCTGCAGAGCTTCCATCCCTCCACTTATCATTCCTGGATCCCCACCCCACCCACTCACCCCCTCCACTGGTGATGACAACCACCGCTGATGAATGGAGCGGCGGCGCTCTGAGATGAATGGACGACTCGGCTGCAGTCGTAACTCATGTTTGTTTTGAAGGTTGGAAGGTTTCCTGAGTTCCTGTCTGAGCAGCAACAGCAAACAGCAGCAGCAGCAGCAGTAACAGCAGCAGCAGCAGCAGCAGCAGCAGCAGTAACAGCAGCAGCAGCAGTAGTAGCAGCAGCAGCAGTAACAGCAGCAGCAGGAACAGCAGTAGTAGCAGCAGCAGCAGCAGCAGCAGTAGCAGCAGCAGCAGGAACAGCATCAGGAACAGCAGTAACAGCAGCAGCATGCGGCAGCAGCAGCAGCAGCAGCAGTAACAGCAGCAGCAGCAGCAGCAGCAGCAGCAGCAACAGCAGCAGCAGTAACAGCAGCAGCAGCAGCAGCAGCAGTAGCAGCAGCAGTAGCAGCAGCAGCAGCAAACAGCAGCAGCAGCAGCAGTAACAGCAGCAGCAGTAGCAGCAGCAGCAGCAGCAGTAACAGCAGCAGCAGCAGCAGCAGCAGCAGCAGCAGCAGTAACAGCAGCAGCAGCAGCAGCAGCAGCAGTAACAGCAGCAGCAGTAACAGCAGCAGCAGCAGCAGCAGCAGCAGCAAATGTCCTGAGAATCTTTCTCTTCTGCTTCTTGAGCAGAAACTCTCTGAGGAGGACCAGCAGAATATTTCCTGGGGTCCAAGTCAAAGCCTGCGAGTGCAGAGAGCTGCGGCTGAATCCATGCAGGGACAAATGTGATTGGTTCCTTCAGGTTGGTCTCCAGGCGGTCACATGGGAGCACGGCTGGCTCTGCATAGAGAGAAGAGAGCTGATTCACATTTACTGACTCGTCTGCCAGCAGTTAGGAGACAAAAGCGTTCCGATTCTACATCTTGTTGCAGTTGCAGTGGTTTGACTGGTGGTGGCGCCGTCAGTGGAAGTACACTGGTCTTCAGGTTGGCTTCAAATCCTCATTCCTCTCAGGTGACGTAGGAAGTTGTCCGTCCCAATCTGACCTGCTGCTTGAGTGAGTGAGTGAGTGAGTGAGTCAGTGAGTGAGTGAATCAGTGAGTGAGTGAATCAGTGAGTGAGTGAGTGAGTGAGTGAGTGAATCAGTCAGTCCCTCACTCAGACGTGTGTTTGGGTTCCTGTATTTACTCTGGAAAGTGTCTGCGCTGGATGGCGGAGAGGGGGCGGCCAGCCAATAGGAAACCTCGTGTTGTTACCACCTTCAACCTCCAGTTCGACAGCTCAGGGTGTCTGCATCACAGCGCCCCCTGGAGGGGCAACAGGTCAACGAGTCCATCAGGACAAACACATACAAACTGGCAGCGATCAGCTGCTTCCTTCTGGCTCCAAAGCCTTGGCCAGTCCCTGTTAAAGCAGAAGCAAACTTATGGGCTCTTCAACGAGGAGGCGGAGCCTCTGCAACATGTGTACGCTCCATTTATGACCCCCCCCCCGTAATGGATCTCCGCCCATTAAAGATGCTCCAGCAGTTTTACTGCTGCTCCTGACCTTCAGAGCTGCTCCCACCACCTCACCGTCACAGTGGTGAAGAACGGACCCTGGTTCCCCAAGGTCCAGGCCTCAGACCTCCATCCTTCAGGGCAGTCGGACACTCAGACCACGAGATGAACATCCTGGTCTCCACCAATCAGCAGCCGAGAAACATTTCCACAACCTTCCACAGGCAGCCGTGGCAGTCGGTAGGAATGTTACAGGCCCAGAGGAACAATGTCGGGGTCAAAGGTCAAGACTCTTTCTGAGCTGTGAGCGAGGATACGAGAGCCAATGACGTCTTTAATAGCCGACAGTGATTGGAGGAATGTCACCATCAAGGTCACAGGACTGAAGATGAGACGCTGAGAGTCCTGTCGCTGCTGCTCTGGTTTGGACCTTTGGGCCAAGTCCAACACAACAGAGAGGTGAACTGGTCTGAATGGTTCTGACTTCCTCCACACGCAGCTTGGAGGTTCTCCTCCTCTCGTCCCTCAACCCAAACACCTGGAGGATTAGAAAGGTTTGTTTTCATTCACACAGATCCAACACAGCAGGGACAGCGGAGAACCAGAGCAGAACCATGAAGATGATTCTGGGTTCTTGATGTGACATTAAGAAGGTTTAACCCTCTTCTTAGGTGAAGAACTGACTGAAGGTTGAGGGAGGAGCAGCTGCGACTGTCTCCCCCCAGGCAGGAGGTGCAGGAGCTTCCTGTGAGGAGCAGTGAGATCTTCTGCTGCTGGTCCACCTGCAGACTGCAGGTCTGCAGGTGGACCAGCAGCAGGTGTTTCTCTGCAGACGGGCTTCATGTTCCCAGGGTTCTGCTTCAGATGGTGACTTTGTTCTTGTTCACTACGGTTCTGGTTCTTCCTGTGGTACGCTGACTGGTTCTCGTGGCCCAGTAGACCATGAAGTCTTCCAGCTTGAAAACAAAGCAAGCAGTCTCTGCTCTGAACGTATTCAACAGGTTCAGTTGTTGTTCCTCTCATTCCTTCCTCCAAGCGTCCACCAGTGCCAGTATCTACTGTCTCTAACACCGCTCACTGGATCTGCAGCACTCCAGAACCGTCCCAAAACATTTGGCCACTCCTGTGGCTTCTGCTCTCTCCGAAGCGGCGTGCGATTGGCCGGTGTGATGCACCTGTTTGTCGGAGGCTCCTGAACGCATCGCGGTGCCTGCTGGGAGACGGATGAGGCGTCACGGAGACACATTTGTGTCAGGTGGCGTCCGGCGTGCAGCGCTCCATCAATGGCGTCGCTCAGTCGCTCACATGACGCCACATCCATCACGCCGCCACCCCGCCGCCGTGGGCCGCCGCAGGTGAATCTCAATGCGGTGCCGCAGTCATACATCACACCGCCGACTCCTGCCTGCGGCACCGCCTCGCATGTCCACGATGCTCAGCGCCACCGTCAGGAAGTGAGCAACAGCGCCGCCCTGTTGGCGGCTGCAAAAACAATAAAAAAATATCAATAATATTTTCAACATGATAAAAAACCAAGAGACAAGGAGTAGTAGTGTCCCGCAGTGACCAGCAGTGACCAGTAGTGACCAGCAGTGACTAGTAGTGACCAGCAGTGACCAGTAGTGACCAGCAGCAACCAGTAGTGACCAGCAGTGACCAGCAGCGACCAGCAGTGACCAACAGCGACCAGCAGTGACCAACAGTAACTAATAGTGACCAGCAGCGACCAGTAGTGACCAGTAGTGACCAGCAGTGACTAGTAGTGACCAGCAGTGACCAGCGGTGACCAGCAGTGACCAGCAGTGACCAGTAGTGACCAGTAGTGACCAGCAGTGACCAGTAGTGACCCGCAGTGACCAGCAGTGACCAACAGCGACCAGCAGTGACCAACAGTAACTAGTAGTGACCAGCAGCGACCAGTAGTGACCAGTAGTGACCAGCAGCGACCAGCGGTGACCAGCAGTGACCAACAGTAACTAATAGTGACCAGTAGTGACCAACAGTGACCAGTAGTGACCAACAGTAACTAGCAGTGACCAGCAGTGACCAGCAGCGACCAACAGTGACTAGTAGTGACCCGCAGTGACCAGCAGTGACCAACAGTGACCAGCAGTGACCAACAGTAACTAGTAGTGACCAGTAGTGACCAGCAGTGACCAGTAGTGACCCGCAGTGACCAGCAGCGACCAGCAGTGACCAACAGTAACTAGTAGTGACCAGCAGTGACCAGCAGCGACCAGTAGTGACCAGTAGTGACCAGCAGTGACCAACAGTAACTAGCAGTGACCAGCAGTGACCAGCAGCGACCAGTAGTGACCAGCAGCGACCAGTAGTGACCAGCAGTGACCAGGAGATTGAGGTGAACATCATCAACCACATCATCAGAAGGTCAAACGAACCACACCCACATAAAAGAGGAAACCAAACCCCCAAATACAGCAGGAAACCCAGAGAGGCAACAGGCCCAGGTTCAGCTCCTCAGCTGCACCTCCCCACTCCAATTGAGAGGTGGCGCTCTCGTGGAGGGTGGAGGACCGAATGAATGCAGAATAATCCACCTGATCCTCTCGCCTCCCATTGTGCAGAGAAAAAGACGTCTCGAGAGAACTGCAGGGGGTCGATGACCGACTCTGGCCAACAGGGGGCAGTAATGAGCTCCTCTCCACCCCTCCACACAGCATGAGGTCTAATCCAGCTAGTTGGCCTGGGCTGGACGACCTGCAGGGTTTCACACGCACCCAGGGGGACTGACCATCTTCTCTTCTTTCCACTAATGACTTTTTTTCTTTTGAAATTCCATTTTTCACAATCCAGCACTCTCTCTCTCTCTCTCTCTCTCTCTCTCTCCCTCTCTCTCTCTCTCTCTCTCTCCCTCTCTCTCTCTCTCTCTCTCTCTCGCTCTCTCTGTCAGTGATAATCCTCCAGCTGAGGTGTCAGCACTTCTCCCTGCAAGTGCTTTTGAAGAAGAGCTGGTGGCAGCAAGATTCTGTGGATTATTTCAGCCAAGACAAGAAGAGTTCATGCAGGAAATATTTCAGCCTCATTCCTCAGAAGAAGCTTTGTTTCCTGAGAGAATGCCTGGGCACTGTGAGGTCTCTGAGGAGTCTGAGGAGTCTGAGGAGTCTGAGGTCTCTGAAGACTCTGAGGTCTCTGAAGACTCTGAGGAAGACTCTGAGGAACTCTGAAGACTCTGAGGACACTGAGGACTCTGAGGTCTCTGAGGAGTCTGAAGACTCTGAGGAGTCTGAGGAGTCTGAGGTCTCTGAGGACTCTGAAGACTCTGAGGAACTCTGAAGACTCTGAGGACACTGAGGACTCTGAGGTCTCTGTGGAGTCTGAGGAACTCTGAAGACTCTGAGGTCCCAGAGGTCCCAGAGGTCTCTGAGGACTCTGTGGAACTCTGAGGTCTCTGAGGACTCTGAGGTGTCGAAGTGTGGAGGTGAATGTTTGGTCAGTGACAGAAGGACAGAAGGATGTGTCTGGTCTGTCCATGCGCACTGCTCAGAGGTTGAAGCAGCTAAGGGCTCCATGCAGAAGGTCAGTCCAGGGTCAACAGGTCATTTGGGGTCAAACTCAGGCCAGCAGCTCCTCCTGCTGAGGAGGATCTCAGCCTTGGTGGCCTCCTGGCTGAGGGATGGCAGCAGCTGTGACACTTGTGGGAGGTCTGGATGTTGCTTCTGCTGCTGGAGAAGGTGTGAAGGTGTGAAGGTCTTCTGTCCTCCACCACGCTGTCCTTCATGTCTCAGGTCCTCAGTGAACTTCTGCACCATGCAGATGAAGCAAACCACTTGAAGATGAAAGGAAAGCTTCAGTGAAGCAGCACCAGTGACTCATTCCCCCTGGGCTAGGACCATTAGCCAAGATAGCTTCTGCTTCTTCTTGTGGAGCGACAGTGACACTGCCGATCAGTGCTGCCACCTGCTGTCCGTTCCCCAAACTGCAGTCAAAACAAAATAACACAATTGCAACAGTGCCAACGGTAAAATAACATCTCAGTAAATTACACTTTGTAAGTATCACAGTAGTTTTTGTAGTTTATGTAGTTTATTCCAGTTAGTTTGGTTTCATTGAGTTTAGTCAGTGTAGTTTAGGTAGTTGAGACAGCAGTTTAATATCATTCATTCATCTTCTATACCTGCTTATTCCTCTCCAGGGTCCTGGGGGTCTGCTGGAGCCTCCCAGCTGTCTCAGGGTGAAGGCAGGGGGACACCCTGGACCAGTGGCCAGGTCATCGCTGGGCCACAGAGACACAAACAAACAACAAGAAACAAACAACCTTTCACATTCACATGCACACCTAGGGACAATTTAGAGTCTTCAACTGACCTCACATGCATGTTTTTGGAGTGTGGGAGGAAGCCGGAGAACCCGGAGAGAACCCAGCAGACCCAGGGAGAACCCGGAGAGAACCCAGCAGACCCAGGGAGAACCCGGAGAGAACCCAGCAGACACAGGGAGAACCTGGAGAGAACCCAGCAGACCCAGGGAGAACCCGGAGAGAACCCAGCAGACCCAGGGAGAACCCGGAGAGAACCCAGCAGACACAGGGAGAACCTGGAGAGAACCCGGAGAGAACCCAGCAGACCCAGGGAGAACCCGGAGAGAACCCAGCAGACCCAGGGAGAACCTGGAGAGAACCCGGAGAGAACCCAGCAGACCCAGGGAGAACCCAGAGAGAACCCAGCAGACACAGGGAGAACCTGGAGAGAACCCAGAGAGAACCCAGCAGACACAGGCAGAACCCGGAGAGAACCCATGCAGACACAGGGAGAACCCAGAGAGAACCCAGCAGACCCAGGGAGAACCTGGAGAGAACCTGGAGAGAACCCAGCAGACCCAGGGAGAACCCGCAGAGAACCCAGCAGACCCAGGGAGAACCCGGAGAGAACCCACGCAGACACAGGGAGAACCCAGAGAGAACCCAGCAGACCCAGGGAGAACCCAGAGAGAACCCAGCAGACCCAGGGAGAACCCAGAGAGAACCCAGCAGACACAGGGAGAACCCGGAGAGAACCCACATAGACCCAGGGAGAACCCGGAGAGAACCCAGCAGACACAGGGAGAACCCGGAGAGAACCCACGCAGACCCAGGGAGAACCCGGAGAGAACCCACACAGACACAGGGAGAACCCGGAGAGAACCCAGCAGACCCAGGGAGAACCCGGAGAGAACCCAGCAGACCCAGGGAGAACCTGGAGAGAACCCAGCAGACACAGGGAGAACATGCAGACTCCACACAGAAAGGTCCCAGGTCCGGGCCCTGGAAACGAACCCACGACCTTCCTGCTGTGAGGCGGCAGCGCTGACCACTGCGCCACCGTGTGGCCCGCAGTTTAATATAGTTTAGCTATTTTAGTTGAAAGAGTTCATCTGTTCTGTGGAGATCGTTCACAGTGCGTCTGCTCCTGTCTGCTGTGTAAGCAGGAAGCAGAAGTGTTGGATATAAATGTTGAGGTCAGAGACTTCAGGAGGACAGCAGACTGGTGTGAGGAGAGGGGTGGGCGAAGGAGGAAGAGGAGGGTCTGGAGGAAGAGGAGGAGGAAGAGGAGGGTCTGGAGGAAGAGGAGGAGGAGGAAGAGGAGGAGGAGGAGGAAGAGGAGGGTCTGCAGGAACCCTGGAACCTGCAGAGAAACATCAGACTCATGGACCTGCTGGTGAAAAGCATCCAGCCGCAGAAGAAGCTCCCGTCAAACACGTGTGAGGGCCTGGAAGGAACGAAGATTCCCGGGAAGCCCCTGACGGAAGATTGTGTTTGATCCAGGAGGAGAGACGTGACGGCTCACAGCGTCGCTGCTAATGCTAATCCTCTGCTGTTTGTCTTTCAAAAGCCACATGCATCCCGTCCATCACAGCAGCCCAGCGTCCAAATCCCCACATTCCTCCCCCACCTTCAGAGGAGCAGCCGCAAAGTGACGTCCACACTGCCACCGCTGTTTGCACTTCTCCAAAAGACAGGATGAGCAGAGGGAATTCTGGACGCGTGTTTGGAAGCAGCGGCTCTAAAACTGGGAAGCCTCTCCTCCTCTGCTCCTCCTCCTCTGCTCCTCCTCCTCTGCTCCTTCTTCTGTCCTCTGGTGGCTGAGAGACACTTTGTTTTTTATCCTGCAGCAAACAAAAGAGAAACGTTTGAGTTCAATACTCCTGACCAGCTCTGGCTGTCAACTGCTAGCTTAGCCTGCTAGCTTAGCCTGCTAATGCTGCACCACCGCTGCTAAACCTTCCTAGCAGCAGCATTTTGACAGCAAAGAGCGGCGAGCACTTTAATTCTTCGATGTCAACACATCTCAACTTGACAATGTGGAAGCAGAAAACACAAGAAAATGTGTTTACACAAAGGCTCGACAAAGTCATGACTGCCTAAACAGGAAGTGAGTTCTGGTGTCACCTCTCTACCAGGCTGTGGGAGTTATAAAATGGCAAAAAAGTAAAAATTATCTCTTGTTGCAGTTTCACTTTTTCTGACACATATTTTTCCTCTTGTGTAGTTGTAGACATCCTGCAGGGGGCGCTCCAGAGCTGGTCCCTGCCCCAGCAACGGCAGGCCACAGGGCCGGCGGGAGAGCGGCCCACAGGCCGTGTTTCCCAGCATGCTTTGCCACCTCGCCACCCTTCAGCCCCAAGCTGCCATCACGTCAGCGAGGAGGAGAAAGGAGTCATGTGACCTCGCGTGGAGCGGAGGAGGGGCTGTCTCTCAATTGAGGCTCTGCATCCTTTGTCAGCTGGGTCCGCCGATGGAGGCCGAACCCAAACCCGACTGCTGGCTAACTCCTGAAGTGAGCTTTTCATAGCATCAAGCTAACCATGACTCAGCATCGACAGTCACATGTTTTAACTGAATGTTGGGGTTCTGCTTTCACACTCAATACTTGAAGTTATACGTGGTGTCTTTGCCAGCAGATGGCGCCATTTCAGCCGACTTCCCAGCATCCCAGGATGCTTTGCAGCAGCACGCAAAGGGAGGATAGCAGCGGTGCATCCTCCCAACCGGCAGGGTGCATTTGAAGGGCGCATTTGGAGCGTCCTTGGAATTTTAGCGAACTGGGACCTTCGCGCAGTGCTAGGACGCAACTGGCCTTCAAATGCAGCCTTCAAATGCAGCCTTCAAATGCAGCCTTGGAAGGATGCAGAGCCTGAACTGAGACACAGCCAGAGAGAAATGTCTCCTTCCCTTCTTCCTCTTTCTCCTCCTCCCCCTCCTTCTCCTCCTCCTCCTCCTCCTCCTTCTCCTCCTCCCCCTCCTCCTCCTCCCCCTCCCCCTCCTCCTCCCCCCCCTCCTCCTCCTCCTTCAATAAGTTGTTGCTGCCAACCCCAGGAGAGGTTTGACTGAAGATGAAGATGCAGCAGCAGTGGAAGGTTTGCAAAGTGTCGCTGAGCTTCAGCTCTGCTGTCACCCCACTCAGTGGAGAAGATCAGGCCTGACCACGCAAGGGGACGTTTCACAACATCACGTGCAGGAATTCCACCGGGCGGCTCCGGCCCGGGAACAAAGCCCCAGCAGAGGGAGGACTTCCTGGGAGCCGCTGGGGGAGACCTGGACCCTGGGTGGAGCTTTGAGGAAGAGCAGGTGGCTCCAGGCCGCCGCCACGGCTGCACTATTATCAGCAAAGTGCCTTTAAATCCCACCAGGACTTCTGCAGGATAATCCCACAGGGTTCCCATCCGACGCTCCGCCTCATGCCTGGCGTGCCAGAGACAGCTGGGAAAACAGTGTCTGCACGTCACTGTGGAGGAGCTGACTGCAGCCACTGAGCCCCCCCCCCCCCCCAGAGCAGCAGGAACCTGAAGCCCACCCACTGGTTCCTCCTGGTCCAGCTGAAGGATCAGACTCAGGTCCACTGTCACTTAGAAAGACTCAGAAGGCTGCTTGACCTTTGACCTGTGGGTTTTTTTTTAATGGAGAACTGCTGCTGTAAACCACACACACACACACACACACACACACACACACACACACACACACACACACACACACACACACACATTTGGAAGCTGCTGGACTTCAGAGGAACTAAACTGCTGAGGACCTGAGGGGAGAAGAAGAGCAGAAGCTTAGAGAGAGAGAGAGGGAGTGTGGGGGGGCAGTGTGTGTGTGTGTGTGTGTGAGAGAGGGGATAAATCCAGAGAGCAGTGATAAAGAGCCAATCATCTCCACTCAAAGCATATTTCATCCACTGGGTTATTAGGAGGATGGAGATTAGTGGAACCCCCCCCACACACACACACCTCCTCCTCCTCCTCCTCCTCCTCCTCCTCCTCCTCATCTTCTCTATTGCCATGTTTCTCCTCCACTACAGCACCTCCTCCTCCTCACTGGGTCAGGAGTCTGCCGTTGGCTCCTTGTTCTTGCTGTTTGTTGTTTTCACAGCCCTCCTCCTGCCTCCTGGTGGGAGGAGCCTGTTGGTGTTGGTGGTGCAGCAGGCTGAGAAGCTCTTGGATGTGCAGCCTGATGTCTGCAGGAGCCAAAGCTCCTCCGGCCTTTTGGCTCCTGCAGACTCATAGTTGTGGTTGAGTTGCGGTTGCAGGCCTGAGGCGGGGGGTGGGGGGGGGGGGGGGGTGCTCTGATGGAGGAGCGGGGGGGTGGGGGTGCTCTGTGTTTGGTCAGGCTGCTGCTGCTGCTGCTGCTGCTGCAGAGGAAGATGGACTCTGAAAGTTGGTGAATTATTTTGTTTTCCAACAAAAGCGCTGCGGTTGAGCTGATTGGTTGCATGTGTGTCTCACCCCCCCCCCCCCCCACCCACCCCCCAACCCCCCCCCACCTCCTCTCACTCTGACCACTGCTGCACTGCACCTCTCTCTCCAGTTGCAGTTGCGGTTAGTCCTTTGTTGACAGCCTGCTGCAAAAAAAATCTGTACCTTTGCTGATTCCTTCATATGGAGGAGGCGGTGTCAGAGGGGCGGGGCCAACAGCTGCTCCAATCACAGGACAGCAACAGAATTGTGCTGTAACAACAACACTGGTGAACAAATCAACTGTGGTTGAAGTTAGCAGCTAACTGACTGCTAGCAGCTGCATGTGTGGACCTGGACCAGAACCAGAACCACCCCACCGTGCTCAGGCAACATCAACAGAACACAATGAACCCACAGAGGCAAAGGCAGACCAGGACTATTTCTACACTGGGACCGGGACCCACAGGTGAGAACCATCAGAACAACGAGACCCAGGTGACACACACACACACACACACACACACACACACACACGCAGGCTAACAAAGCCTGCAGTGTTGGAGCGGCTCTGCTCTCCAGGTGTTCTCCTCACTCTAACAGGCCCTGGATGAAGTCGGGACCAGCAGCCTAACCATGACCTCTGACCTCTGACCTCTGACTGGCTGACGTTCCCTGGATATCAGCTTACTGCCCCTCATTAGAGCCAATCGTCCTGGATCCAGTGTGTCTGTGGCCGCTGGAGGCTGGAAGGAAGGTGAGCTGCTGCTGGAGCTGCTGGAGCTGCTGCTGGAGCTGCTGGAGCTGCTGCTGGAGCTGCTGGAGCTGCTGGAGCTGCTGCTGGAGCTGCTGGAGCTGCTGGAGCTGCTGGAGCTGCTGGAGCTGCTGGAGCTGCTGCTGGAGCTGCTGGAGCTGCTGCTGGAGCTGCTGGAGCTGCTGGAGCTGCTGGAGCTGCTGCTGGAGCTGCTGGAGCTGCTGCTGGAGCTGCTGGAGCTGCTGGAGCTGCTGCTGGAGCTGCTGGAGCTGCTGCTGGAGCTGCTGGAGCTGCTGGAGCTGCTGCTGGAGCTGCTGGAGCTGCTGCTGGAGCTGCTGGAGCTGCTGCTCAGGCTCCAGAGCCACTAAGTGTCAGAGCTGAGTGGTCGGTGTCTCCAGACGCAGCATCCTGACATCAAAAGCAACAACCTTTATTGGAATTCCAGAGCGGTGAAGGTCAGGAAGAGAGATAAACAAGAGCTTCACTTGTATCCCCTTCCACTTGACCTTCAGCCAGTATTCCTGGCAGAAAGGTCAACCGTCAGGCTGCTACTCCCTGCTTCCGGACGGTTCTGTCCAAATGCTTTCTGTCACTATTCAAGCCTGATCTTCAGAAGGTTTCCTCCATTCAACCTGCTGAAGAACTCAGGGTCAGGGTGAGGGTCAGGGTTAGGCTAACCCTGACCCTCACCCTGACCCTCATGCAGTGAGATCTTCCAGGCTGGTTCCTCCTGGCTCCTCCCTCAGGAGCGCCAGTCTCCCAGACAGCCCCGCCCACTGGTGACCGCCGCGTCACTGCATCACTTTCCATCTTGTTTCATTCTCCTGTTCCATTACTTGACCTCTGACCTTTACAATTCAGGACTCCTCCTGCAGTAAACACAGTAATCAGGTTTTGCTGCAGTTGTCTCAGTGTGATCCAGTTAGCGCAGCGGCCAATCAGAGGCCCGGAAACCACCTCCAAACTTCCACAAGGACATTAATCAGCGAGGACACTTCATCAGTGTGTGTGTGTGTGTGTGTGTGTGTGTGTGTTCAGCCCCTGCTGCTCTGACGGGATCAGACACACTCTTCTATTGACAACTCTAATTCGGCCCTGGTGTTCCCACACACACACACACACACACACACACACACACACACACACACACCTTGTGGGGGCTCCAGGTTCACCTTACAGTCTTTGATCAGGAGCTGCAGCAGCTCTCTAAGCTTTAGCGGCTGTTTTCCCGGCGTCTTGCCGCTATTTGAGCCGACACCTTAGCCGCCGTTAGCGTGCGTGAAGACTTAAGAGGCGCCACACAAGTCGGTCGGCCGGGGGGGTCGTTCAGTGTGCGACTGCGGTGGGGAGTCGGCTGAACAGCAGCGTTCAGGTTAGCTTCAGGTTAGCTTGAGGTGAATTTCAGGTTAGCTTCATGTTAGCTTCAGGTGAATTTCAGGTTAGCTTGAGGTTAGCTTGAGGTTAGCTTGAGGTTAGCTTCAGGTGAATTTCAGGTTAGCTTCAGGTTAGCTTGAGGTTAGCTTGAGGTTAGCTCCAGCTTAGTTTCCCATTTCCTCCCACCGCCAAGCGTTGTGTTTCATGCATCAAATTGTGGTGCGTTTGTGTTATTGTTGTGTGACAATCACAGACTGTTACTCAATCCTAAACCTCCTCTCTCTCTACTTCCTGTTTGTGGCCCCTCCCACCCACACCCGCTCGTGTCCCGGGACGTGCTGCTGGATGAAATGGACCATTTTGGAATCTTATCAAATAAACATGCTCGTGAGTTTGTCGCCGTCTCGCCGCAGCGTGTTTCAGATTGTGTGATGAATGCAGCCGAGCTTTGAGGATCCCTGCTGGCCGTCTGCTGCTGCTGCTGCTGCTGCTGTTTGTGTCTGTTTTGGCCTCATGAATATTCTTCTTCTTCTTCTTCTTCTTCTTCTTCTTCTTCTCCGTGTCGGGATGATTGAAACATTAGTGACGCAGTCCTGAGCAGAGACGTCTAAAAGCAAAATGTGCTGTAGCGGCGGGGGGGGCGGCACAGAGGTCGGAGGGGGAGTCAGAGGAGGAGTCTCAGCACTGAGGTCACGACCTCCTGTAGGACCTCCAGGGTCAGGAGCTGTGTGTGGGATGGGGTGTGTGTGGGACTGGAGCACCACTGGATCTCCATCCATCAGCATCACCACCAGTAGGAGGCGCAGCAGCGGTGGGTTCAGCCCAGGGTTCAGGGTTCAGGGTTTAGAGCCCCTGCAGCCTGGAGACACCCCAGGTCTCAGGGTTGCTAACAGGATCAGGAGCTCCAGGAGGAACCAAACCTCTCTGCTGCTCTGCAGGACAGCCTTCAAAGAGCTGCCTGTCTGTCTGCCTATCTGTCTGTCTGTCTGCCTGCCTGTCTGTCTGTCTGTCTGTCTGTCTGCCTTCCTGTCTGTCTGTCTGCCTGCCTTCCTGTCTGTCTGCCTGCCTGCCTGCCTGCCTGCCTGTCTGTCTGTCTGTCTGTCTGCCTGTCTGCCTGCCTGCCTGCCTGCCTGTCTGCCTGCCTTCTTGTCTGCCTGCCTGTCTGCCTGCCTGCCTGCCTGTCTGCCTGCCTTCCTGCCTGTCTGCCTTCCTGCCTGCCTGCCTGTCTGCCTGCCTGTCTGCCTGCCTGCCTTCCTGTCTGTCTGTCTGTCTGTCTGTCTGCCTGCCTTCCTGTCTGCCTGCCTTCTTGTATGTCTGCCTGTCTGCCTGTCTGCCTGCCTGTCTGCCTGCCTGCCTTCCTGTCTGTCTGCCTGTCTGCCTGTCTGCCTGCCTGCCTGTCTGCCTGCCTTCTTGTCTGCCTGCCTGTCTGCCTGCCTGCCTGCCTGCCTGCCTGCCTGCCTGTCTGCCTGCCTGTCTGCCTGTCTGCCTTCCTGTCTGCCTTCCTGCCTGCCTGTCTGCCTGCCTTCCTGCCTGCCTGTCTGCCTGTCTGCCTGCCTGCCTGCCTGCCTGCCTGTCTGTCTGAGCCTTCTGCTCAGAAGCTTCAGGACGGTGACAAACTCAATTTCCTCAGTGATCTGAAGAGGCCGTGCCTCTAAAGCCCAAAGCCTCTTTGATTGGTCACACACACACACACACACACACACACACACACACACACACACACACAGACTGGTTCAGTTGTCCCTATGTAGGAAGTTATATGCAGCGACTCTTCCAAGGTCCTGTTGGCAGGTGGTCGTGGACACAATGATTAAATCCATTCACCTCCACCATGCAGTGGACCTCCAGTGTGCACTGGTGCAGGTGTCTCCCTGCCTTCACCCAGTCACCCCCAGGGTTGTGTATCCAGCAACAGCGGAGCATCAAGCAAGCGTCCCAGGAAGACGCTGCTATCGGATGAAGGATGGAACCTCTTCTCACGTTGGCAAGATGCATGCTCGCCTTTCCTACCTCTGGGTCGGCGTGAGCGCTGAGTCACAGCGGCGCCAGCAGTGGGCGGGCGGTGTCTCAAACCCCGCCCACCCACCCACCCCCACGCGGCAGCCAATCCGCAGCGAGCGGCCGAGGCTGCAGCGAGGAGCGATGATTAAAGTGCTCCTCGGCGGGGGCGGCGGTCACCGTGCGTGCAGGGCGAGGATCAGGTGACCAGGGGGGCGGAGCCTGAGGGCCACCTCGCTCGCCAGCTGCCGCCTGTAACGGGACGCTGAGGTCCCTCAGCGCTGCCGCTGCCCACCTGCAGCGTCACCTGACCCAACGCTGACCTGCTCACTCTCTGACTCCGCTGCTGCTGCCCAGTGGGCGGAGCTGGTGACAGAGTGGGCGGGGCTGTCTGTGGTGCCAGGTTTCTATTGGTCCTCCACCAGCAGCAGGTGTCACCGTCAACCTGTAGCTGCACTCAGGAGACAGGGCTGTCAATCAAACCATCAATCAATCAATCGGAGGGAACCAGCAGCATCAGACCCTCAGACCTCCTGATGATCCTCCACAAGTTTGGAGCTCCTCCTGCTCCTCCTCCTCTTCTACAACATTCTTTTCCAACTCCTCCTCTTTCTGCTCCTTTTCCCAGACCTGCCCCTCGACCTCCTTCTTGACCTCCTCCTGCTCCTCCTCCAGCCCCCCCCCAGCAGCCTCAGGTGATGAATAATTGCTGCTGCGGGCTGCAACTTCTTCTTCGGTGGTGTTTGCACGCCGTCCCTTCGCTGTGGCACTTCGACAGCCTCAATTATTAACACGCTGCTCTTTGCCTCAGTGTGAGGTCCAAACTTTGAGCTGTAGAGGTGTGTGTGTGTGTGTGTGTGTGTGTGTGTGTGTGTGTGTGTGTGATGAAGGTACACAGGGCAGCTGCTCATTTATTCATCAGGCAAACAGAGGCGCTGCTGAATGGGAACAAGCGACTGATGATTTATTTACAGCTGTTTGTTTCTGGCTGATTCCCTGCACGCTGCTCCTCCTGCTCCTCCAGCTCCACTCACCCCCCCC
>NW_027466280.1:80000-90000 GCF_046127955.1 Nelusetta ayraudi
ACTGCCTGCACCGCACTGCCTGCACCGCACTGCCTGCACCGCACTGCCTGCCTGCTTGCTGTTTCACAAGAGTTTTTCAACATGTTGATCACAGTGAGTGATGGTTTCCCCACTCAGAGCAGCGTCAGGGCGCCAACCTGTGGTCGTTGAAACCACTCTGCGGAAACTCTGGCTCGACTTCCCCACATTCATCCCAGCACAAGTGCACTCAAAGGTCCTGTCAGCCTGCTAGCTGCACCCCCCCCGCTCCAGCCCCCCCCCCCCCGGCCCTCTGGCCCGCCACCTTCGGGACAGCGACCTGAACCCAAAGCCGGTAAAAGCAGCGGATGAATGATTAACGCGCTGCCGCCCGTCGCCATTTAGAGCCTCTGCAGGATTCATCTTTAAAATTCACCAAAGCGCACAACGCTGCCCTCAATTATTCATCCGGCTCGGCCGCCGCCGCCGCCGCCGCTGCTGGGAGCGATCGCCGTCGCTGACAAAGTGGCCCAAGCTGCTCCCAGGGTGGGCGGAGTTTGAGGCTCCTGACAGGACGCTGAGAAGCTGACAACACTGCAGCAGCCCGAGGCCATGGAAGAGGAAGAGGGGCGTGGCCTCAGCCCAGGTTGCTCAACATCACTGGCCTCGGGGAGGGACCGAGACCAGCTGTGCAGAAAAGATGGGCGGAGCTTCAACTTCTACAAATGATCAAAAACATGCATTCTATGGTTTGGCCAGCAGGGACTGCTAGAGTCGGTTGCAAAAGGACTAAAAAAAGAAGTGGGAGGAGCCATAAAGTCACTGTTTCAAAGTGAACCAACGAAGGCTTCGTTTCAAACGTGTGCAAGTAAAACAAATATCAATAAATAACAAAAACAAACAAAAACATTTGAATTATTCAAGACAGAATAGAAATAATATGAACGGAACATATTTGAAAAGGAGTAAGAAGTGTTTACTGCTACTATAAAACTGCTCCTATTGGTCTAAATATCCTGTCAGAAAACGCAGCCAATGAGATCTAATACCCAATTCATCTGATTTGGAGTAAAAGTGACCAGAACCAAACCAGAACCAAACCAGAACCAAACCAGCATGGAAGCAGCAACCTTCCAGTCCACTGAGCTGCTGGGTTAGGGTTCATTCAACACTGGCACAGATAAAATACCTCCTGCCTGAGGCTGATCCTCATTCCGAAGTGGAGACCATCGTTATAATCAGAATGATTCTTATTGGACGGCTGGACTTCCTTCATTCTGCACCACCGGGTCCTCCATGGAAAAAAAATCCCAACGACTTTTTGACACATGATGCAGAAAACAAAAGGCTGAATGTTGGTCTCCACCAGTGACGACTGACACGTCAAGCTGGGACGCTCCACTCACGTCGGAGGAGACTTTTATTTTTGCAGCGCTTTTCCTGCTTCCTGCTCCCAGCCTGCAGGGCGGCGCTGTTGGGCTTGGAGTGTTTGTGCAGGCGAGCGGATTGCCTGCAGGAAGCGGTCGATGGCATCCAGAGCAGCGACGCAGGTGCGACCGCATCCCAACATGATCGGCCCGCGTCATCGAGCGGCGGCGCCCCCCGGAGGCCGCTGGCTGTCTGCAGGCTGGTAGACAGGGATCCTGTCCTCGGACGTTAGCTCCGCCCCACCGGGCCACAGCAGGGCAGCGGGTCCATCGCCGGCAGACTAAATATTGACGGGCGGGGCCACGGCCGCAGACAGCAGGAAGACGTCCCGAGGCCACTTCCTGTCTGAGACGGCCGCCGAGGTGCCGCGACCGCAGGAGGCAACAGACGACTTTGTTGTTTGATGAAAAAGAAATGAGGCGGCGCTGACGGAGGCATCCATATTTGATGGTGGCGGCACTGCGGGGGCGTTGTGGGAGGAGTCACGGGGTCACCCAGGTGGGCCATGGCGTGCGACACGGAAGTGGTGGAGCGCTTCAGCTCTCAGGGGGCGGAGCCTTTTACAGCGGGCGGAGAACATTTGATGATGAGTTTTATATAGATCACAATATACAGGTCAGCAGTTTATATCAGCATATACTGCACCAGTATATACCAGTATATACCAGTATTGGCCTGATTACCATAAAAAAGGGGAAAAAGGGCAGGAAATATTTCATATTTTGGATCAACTTCACCCTGCAGCCTTGCAAACACAGCCTGAGCATGTGTGCATATTTCATTCAATGATTTTCTTTTCACCTTTTTTAGATTAAATAAAATAAATAAATAGAAATACCAGTATATACCAGTAAAGTATATATACCAGAACACATCAGCGTGGAAAGCCGCAGTTTCCCACAGTTCAAACAAATCTTCCACTTTCCCCAGAAATCTTAAGTCCAAAAATAATCTCCTCAATACAATGAAGACTCCTCCTCCTCCTCCTCCTCCTCCTCCACCTCCTCCCCCCCACCCACCACCCACCACCTGGATGTGTCCAGGATCTATTTCGGTGTTTCTCTCCTGCTCCACTGTGAATGGAGATGCTTTGGCCCATTATGCAGAACTTCATCCGTCTTATTTTCCTTTATCGTCGTCTCTGAGCATCTTTTAGTTGCAATCTCGGAAGATCCGTTGTTCTTGGTTTGGTTCTGCAGCACGCCGCGCTGCTCAGCTCCTTGATGATGCTGCAGGAAGCGAACCCACGGCAGCTCCCCACATTTACTGCAGGTTCGAGTCTTCTTCACGCTGCTTTCACAGCTGAACACCGAGGTGGAAGCCAAACCCACGGAAGAGGAAGAGGAGCAGAGCCCAACCTGGCCTTCCTCCAAACCAAGTCCACTGCCTCGGCGTGGTGTGTGTGTGTGTGTGTGTGTGTGTGTGTGTGTGTGTGTGTTGAAGCTGCACACTGATGTGATTTGTTTTTGTTAAATTCGGGTAAGTTGCTCTGGAACTCCATCCACACATCATCGTCTCTCTGCTGCGCATCCCACTGACGATGAGCGCGAGCAGCTTCATCACAGGTGTCCACAAACACAAACACTCTGACTCACTCAGACTTGACGGAAAAAAGAGTGACGTCAGTGGCGGTCGGTGGGAACTGCAGGCGGAGATCAGGAATGAGATAAGGGAAGGAAGGGGGGGCGGGGGGGTGGGGGGATTATTCCTGGAGCAGCGCTGGGGAGGGACCACCGCCGTCCTCTGGGGGGCAGCGCAGTGGGATGAGTGGGAGAGCAGAGAAACCTTCCCTTCAGATAACCGGCGCCAACAGGAAGTGAAGGAAAACACGCCTCCCCAACAGGAAGTGGCCTGTCAGACGGATGATGAGGGAGGATTTAATCTGATGCTCCCTCTCGCTCACACAGCCACATGCTTAGCCCTCTGTTTACAGCCCTCTGCTAAAACACAGAGGCGCTGGTTCCTTTGTGACATCACAGAGGGCTGTCTGACGGACAGCGCTGACAGGATGGAGGCTGATTAATTGTGAGGGGATTGTGGAGTCGGACCGGAGTGCCATATTAAAACAGGAAGTGAGTTTTCCTTCTTCTTCTTCTACTTCTTCTTCTTCTTCTTCTCTGTCGTAAAAGCTGACTTCACATCCATGATTCTCTTTTCTCCTCCGTCCTCCATCCATCCAGCAGCAGTCCACCACAGTTTGTTGAAACATTCATGGAGTTAGCTTTGCCATGTGTTCTTATAAATTTATCAGCAGTGTTTTAACACAATCCCGATTTTTTTTCTTCTCTTTTTTTACGGCCGGTCGGCGAATCGCTGCGTCTCGTTGCGCAAGAGGCGAAAAATAAGCTTCATCTTCACTTGGCGGCAACGTGCCGGTGAATAATTCACCTCCTCCACTGAAGCAGAGAGGCTGCTGACTCCAGCCAGAGGGTGGGGGGGTGAGAGGGTGAGGGGGGGAGAGGAGGAGAGGAGGAGAGGGGGAGAGAGGGAGGGGGTGAGAGGAGGAGAGGGTGAGAGAGGGAGGGGGTGAGGGAGGAGAGGGGGAGGGGGTGAGAGGGGGAGGGGCTGAGAGAGTGAGAGGGGGAGGGGCTGAGAGGGTGAGATAGTGAGGGGGTGAGAGGGGGAGGGGCTGAGAGGGTGAGATAGTGAGGGGGTGAGGGAGGAGAGGGGGAGGGGCTGAGAGAGTGAGAGGGGGAGGGAGTGAGAGGGGGAGAGGGTGAGAAGGGGAGAGAGTGAGAGGGGGAGGGGGTGAGAGAGTGAAGGGGTGAGAGAGTGAGAGGGGGAGGGGGTGAGAGGGTGAGAGAGTGAGAGTGAGAGAGTGAAGGGGTGAGAGAGTGAGAGAATGAAGGGTGGAGGTGTGGTTTCCACCGTCACCTGCAGCTGGTCGACTGAACACTCTCACATTTCCACCTCAGCAGTTCAAAGTTTTTATTTTCATAAATTATTTTGGCTCGTTGGGTTTATGAATAAGTTGAAGACACTAAAATTGGTCATTTCCAAATATCTACGGAGCTCCACTGTCAGATAGAAACGCCAGCAGGCTTCCTATTGGTCCAGACACGTGGCCTGTCCCACCAGCAGGAAGTGCCTCCACAGCCAATCAGCAGTGGAGAAAAAGCTGCATTGTCTTTGGTTCCTCACTCTCACTCCAGCTGTGATCACTGCAGAGACGCGCTTCACACGCTTCCTGTTTGTAGCTGTAGCTCCGCCCCTCTCCTCCTCAGAGGCCATTGATTGGCCCGCTCACTCTCATACTGGATAAAACCAGAGCTTCTGAAGAGCCTTTGGATCCAATACTGGACCAAGGAAGAAGAAGTTCTAACCCTCACTTCTTCTAACCCTGCTACCTCCTCCTTCTCCCTGCTACTTCCTGCGTCTCCCTGCTACCTCCTGCGTCTCCCTGCTACCTCCTGCTACCTCCTGCGTCTCCCTGCTACCTCCTGCTACCTCCTGCGTCTCCCTGCTACCTCCTGCTTCTCCCTGCTACCTCCTGCTACCTCCTGCGTCTCCCTGCCACCTCCTGCGTCTCCCTGCTACCTCCTGGTTCTCCCTGCTACTTCCTGCTTCTCCCTGCCACCTCCTGCTTCTCCCTGCTACCTCCTGCTTCTCCCTGCTACCTCCTGCCACCTCCTGCTTCTCCCTGCTACTTCCTGCTACCTCCTGCTTCTCCCTGCTTCTCCCTGCTACCTCCTGCTTCTCCCTGTCACTTCCTGCTTCTCCCTGCTACCTCCTGCTACATCCTGCTTCTCCCTGCTACTTCCTGCTACCTCCTGCTTCTCCCTGCTACCTCCTGCTTCTCCCTGCCACTTCCTGCGTCTCCCTGCTACCTCCTGCTACCTCCTGCTTCTCCCTGCTACTTCCTGCCACCTCCTGCTTCTCCCTGCTACCTCCTGCTTCTCCCTGCTACTTCCTGCCACCTCCTGCTTCTCCCTGCTACCTCCTGCTTCTCCCTGCTACTTCCTGCCACCTCCTGCTTCTCCCTGCTACTTCCTCAAACTTCTCTGACCCACTTGCTCTGAGTTGTGTGGAGTTTAAGACGGAGGAGCTGCTGCAGTGGATCGGCTTTGTGAAGGGCTCAGTGCTATTTTCCTTTCTGCCAACTCAGTTCTTCCTGGAGTCTCAGCAGCTTTGAGAGATAAGACACTTGAACTTTGGTTTAATACCGAAGCTCATTTTCAAGGTATTGTGCGTCTCCAACACTGGAGGTGACTTCATTAGGACACTTCCAGCGTCCCTCTGTCGTGTCCTGATCCTCTCCCAGTTTCTCACACTGGAATAATCACCGAGGAGGAGGAGGAGGAGAAGCTCTCTAGCACTCAGACGGAGACAATTTCAATGGGTGTTTAAAAACTCAACGTTTAAGCCTGATTTGAATACAAAAAAAAAAAAAAAAAAAATGTAAAGGAAGCCCTGCGTCAGACGCATGAGCGCAAAATTAAAAGTGAGTGAGGTGTTGGGAGCCAGATGGACGGCTTTGCTGCGCTGTAATTACCCGTGACAAAAGGCCAGAGCTTTGTCTTTGGGAGCGTCACCATGGTGATCCTCAGCCTGCTCAGACAGCCCATAGAAACATCTAGTAGTGGGAGCTAAATACCCCCCCTCCCCCCCCACACCACCACCACCAAAGATAAAATGAGCTCTGTTGCCTCAGATCTGGTCTGCAGGACTCCAACATCAACACAGCTCACCATTTAAATTGCCTGGAAAAGCAGAAACCGTCCAGAGGACCTCCTGCCTCCTTCCTCCTCAAGGTCACACCCACCACTGCAGGTCAAACTCTCCCTCAGCCCTCAGAAGGGTCTTTGTGGTGCTCCAGCAGGAACCTGATGGGCTCTTCTCTCTGCAGCCTCTCACACACTGACATGAAGCTGTGAAGATGAGATGAACTGAGATGAAGGTCCAGTCCCAATCATCTTCTGAGCAGGTGTACAGTCGGTGCAGTGGGTCGGGTGCCATCACTGAAGGACTCGCTGCATTCGTGGATATTTCCAACAGACTACTGATAAACTTCCATCTGTTCTGTATCGTTAACTATCTCCACGAGACCGTAGTTCTTCTACCTTCCTCGATGGAGGGAATTAAAGTCTTTTCACTGACACAGCGCCCCCTGCCTGCCCATGCTCGGAGTCTAGAAGTTAACTCTGGGCGCAGAAACGATGCGCGGCCTCGGCTCTGACATCATTTCCTGTTCCGGTGGCCACTGTTGCTTCTTCAGTTTTAGGTTCTGATCCCCACGAATGAACCAGGAAGTGAAGGCAGGTCGTCAGGCGACCTGGTGGTGGGAACACAGCTGTCCAAACTGCACTCCTTAGTGTCAGGGGTTCGGTCTAATGGTAGTCCTGCACCAGGCCAGCAGGGGGCGCTGCAGCAAAGTCAATGCTCCCGTATCACAATGAACTATTAAAAATTACTTTCATCATCATTCCCAGGTGGACAGGTGCAGCGTTAGCATTTTGATTCTGTAAACGTTTCTTCTTCTTCTATTATTATTGTTATTATTATTATTGTTATTGTTATTGTTATTGTTATTATTATTATTATTATTGTTATTGTTATTATTACTATTGTTGTTATTGTTATTATTATTATTATTATTATTGTTATGCAGATATGTCCAAGCAGAGTGTCGGTGGTGTGAGTGTAATTGTGTGTCTGTTGCAGTTACATCATCAACACAACAGTTTTTTTTTCAGTTGAAATCATTTCCAGGTGAGTCACTGCACACTGCACACTGCACAGCCCCTCCCAGCCAGGCTGAAGTCTTCTGGCACCGCTGAGAAGCTCCGACTGTAAAACTGCCCAAGATTTTGTTTCGGAATAGAAAATTTGTGAAAAGAAGTCATTGTGCTGCTGCTCCAACTACAGCTGCAGCACCTCCTGCAGCTCCTGCTGCTCCAACTACAGCTCCTGCTGCTCCTGCAGCTCCTGCAGCGTAGCCAGAATTAGTCAGGTGGTCACGGAGCCAAGCGGCGCTGGCACGACGCCTCTCTGGCCGGGAAACTCAGAACACGCTGGTACTGAAGTGGAGCCGCTGCCACTTCACCATGTGCCACTGCTAGACTGGAGTCTGAGCAGCAGCAGCAGCAGCTCAGTGGGAGGGGGGGACGGGGAATCCCTCCAGCACTGGGAGACCACTGCTACTGCCGTTACTGCTGCTGTTGCTGCTGCTGCTGCTGCTGCTGCTGCTGTTACTGCTGCTGCTGCTGCTGTTACTGCTACTGCTGCTGCTGCTGCTGCTACTGCTGTTACTGCTGCTGCTGCTGCTGCTACTGCTGCTACTGCTGCTGTTACTGCTGCTGCTGCTGCTGCTGCTGTTACTGCTGCTGTTGCTGCTGCTGCTGCTGCTGCTGCTGCTGTTACTGCTGCTGCTGCTGCTGCTGCTGCTGCTGCTGCTGCTGTTACTGCTGCTGCTGCTGCTGTTACTGTTGCTGCTGCTGTTACTGCTACTGCTGCTGCTGCTGCTGCTGCTGCTGTTACTGCTACTGCTGCTGCTGCTGCTGCTGCTGCTGCTGTTACTGCTGCTGCTGCTGCTGCTGCTGCTGCTGCTGCTGCTGCTGCTGTTACTGCTGCTGCTGCTACTGCTGCTACTGCTGCTGTTACTGCTGCTGCTGCTGCTGCTGCTGCTGCTGCTGCTGCTGCTGCTGTTACTGCTGCTGCTGCTGCTGTTACTGTTGCTGCTGCTGTTACTGCTACTGCTGCTGCTGCTGCTGCTGCTGCTGTTACTGCTGCTGCTGCTGCTGCTGCTGCTGCTGCTGCTGCTGCTGCCGTTACTGCTGCTGCTGCTGTTACTGCTGCTGCTGCTGCTGCTGCTGCTGTTACTGCTGCTGCTGTTACTGCTGCTGTTACTGCTGCTGTTGCTGCTGCTGCTGCTGCTGCTGCTGCTGCTGTTGCTGTTACTGCTGCTGCTGCTGCTGCTGCTGCTGCCGTTACTGCTGCTGCTGCTGTTACTGCTGCTGCTGCTGCTGCTGCTGCTGTTACTGCTGCTGCTGCTGCTGTTACTGTTGCTGCTGCTGTTACTGCTACTGCTGCTGCTGCTGCTGTTACTGCTGCTGCTGCTGCTGCTGCTGCTGCTGCTGCTGCCGTTACTGCTGCTGCTGCTGTTACTGCTGCTGCTGCTGCTGCTGCTGCTGTTACTGCTGCTGCTGTTACTGCTGCTGTTACTGCTGCTGCTGCTGCTGCTGCTGCTGCTGCTGTTACTGCTGCTGCTGCTGCTGTTACTGCTGCTGCTGCTGCTGCTGCTGCTGCTGCTGCTGCTGCCGTTACTGCTGCTGCTGCTGTTA
This sequence comes from Nelusetta ayraudi, assembly GCF_046127955.1. Lineage (NCBI taxonomy): Eukaryota > Metazoa > Chordata > Actinopteri > Tetraodontiformes > Monacanthidae > Nelusetta > Nelusetta ayraudi. The sequence continues at coordinate 88,667 of NW_027466280.1, forward strand.
CTGCTGCTGCTGCTGCTGCTGCTGCTGTTACTGCTGCTGCTGTTACTGCTGCTGTTACTGCTGTTGCTGCTGTTACTGCTGCTGCTGCTGCTGCTGTTACTGCTGCTGCTGCTGCTGCTGCTGCCGTTACTGCTGCTGCTGCTGTTACTGCTGCTGCTGTTACTGCTACATGATGTCGGCTCAGTGGAGGATTTAAAGCCTCAGTGTGTGTTCGGGCTCAGAAGGAGGCAACAGTCACACAGTGAACCTGGAGCAGATTGCAGAAAGCCGAGACAGCCAAAGGAAGCAGGATTTTCAGACTTGAAACACACACACACACACACACACACACACACACACACACACACACACACACACACACACACACGTTAGCCAGTGAAGGCTGCGTTCATCAAACCTCTCCTAATTGTTGGTATAATGAAATTAAAAGGGAGGAGGGGGGGGGGGCAACAATTATGAATAAATGTCTCTTTATCCGACATGCGGTCTGGTAAACGACAGGGGAAAACAGGAAGTGCCCTCATAGACCCCAGGGTCCATACATCAGGATGGCCACTGTGGTGGGCGGGGCTTGAACTACTACCTCCTATCACTTCGTCCGTGTGTCACATTTTTTTGATGAATTCCGTTCTTTTGTTTGCGGGAAGATTGATGGAACTCTGCAGAGCGTGGAACGCCTCAATACGCCGGAATGTTGCCGGCTGGTGGGCGGAGCCAAGCCACCCGGGACGACCACACTGAGACGAGGCGGCGCCGCTAATGGACGAGATCGCAGCTTCCTGGTGAATAATGCAGCAGTGCTAATTCGCTGCATTAATAATGGATGGTGGTGGGTCTGAGGAGGCGGAGCAGCAGCAGCAGCGGAGTGGCTGGCTCCGCCCCCTGGATGAAGAGGTCAGCGGAAACAGTCGGTGTGACAGCGTAATGACATAATGAGCGGCGGCGCCACCACATGGTTGACGTTTGGACTAAAGCGGCATCGAAATGTTGTTTCAGCCCAATCACAAGCAAGAGTGTCCAGCTACACAAACAGCTGATGCTGCTCCGTCTCTCCCAGCAGGTTCTCTTCCCACAGGCTGACTGCAGCTCAGGGGGCGTGGTCAGAGGAGGAGGAGGAGGAGGAGTCTTGCGTTGGTCTTCAGCTCAGGCTGAGATGTCAGCGGGTGTTACGGCTGTCCTGGTGCTTAAAACAAGCGCGCCTCTTCCATAATGAGCTGTCAGTCACCTGACCTGGGGGGCGGGGTTTGATTCACTACCACTGTCACATGTTTGTCTTGAATCAACTCTGAGTTATGTGTTGAAGTCAGTGCAGACTATGCTAACAGAACTCAACC